>NW_027599903.1:0-20492 GCF_964194155.1 Cetorhinus maximus | reverse complement strand
TCCCCTCCCCTCTCCCCTTAAATTTCCCCACCACTCTCCCGTTGAGTCCCCCCTCCCCTCTCCCCTTGGTTCACACCTCCCCTCTACCCTAGACTCCCCCCTCCTCTCTACCCTCTCCCCTTGTTTCCCCCTCCCATCTCCCCTTGACTCCCACCTCACCTCTCCCCTTGACACCCCCTCACCTCTCCCCTTGACTCTCCCCGCCCCTCTCCCCTTGACTTCCCGTCCCCACTGCCCTTGACTCCCCCTCTCACCCTGACTCCCACCTCCCCTCTCCACTTGCCTCCCCGTTCTCCTTGACTTCCCCTCCCCTCTCCCCTCGACTCCCCCCTCCCCTTTTGCCCTTGAATGCCCCATCCCCTCTCCCTCTGACGGCCCCTTCCCCTCTCCCCTTGACTCTCTCATCCCCTCTCCCCTCTCCCCTTGACTATCCCCTCCCGTCTCCCTTTGACTCCAACCTCCCTCTCCCCTTGACTACCCCCTCCCCTCTCCAATTGACAACGCCTCCCCTCCCCCCTGAACTCCCCCCTTCCCTATCCCCTTGGCTCCCCACTCCCCTCTCCCCGTGACTCCCCCTCCCCTCTACGCTTGTCTCCCCCTCCCCTCTCCCCTTGAGTCTCCCCATCCCTCACCCCTTGACTCTCCACTCCCCTCTCCCATTGACTCTCCCCTCCCCTCTCCCCTTGACTCCCAACTCCCCTTCATTCCACCCTCCCCTCTCACCTTGACTCCCTCCTCCCCTCTCTCCTTGACGCCACCCTCCCTTTGAATTCACCCTGCCCTCTTCCCTTGACTCTTCCCCCCCATCTCCCCTTCGCTCCCCCCTCCCCTCTACCCTTGACTCCCCCCTCCCCTCTCCCCTTGACTCTCCCCTCCACTCTCCCCTTGAATATCACCTCCACTCTCTCCTTTACACCCCCTTCCCCTCTCCACTTGACACCCCCTCCCCTTGACTCCCCCTCCCCTTTACTCCCCATCCCGTAGACATCCCCCTACCCTTGTCTACCCACTCCCCTCTCCCCATGACTTCTCTCTCCCCTCTCCCCTTGACTCCATCCTCCCATCTCCCCTTGAGTAGCCCCTTCCTTCTCCCCTTGTCTCCCCCCTCAACTCTCCCCTTAATTTCCCCCTCAACTCTCCCCTTAACTCGCCACTCCCGTCTCCCCTTGACTCCCCGCTCCCATCTCCCCTTGACTCCCCTCTCCCCTATACCCTTGACTCAACCTCCCCTCTCCCCCTGACTCCCCCCTCCCCTTGTATCGCCCCGCCCCTCTCCCCTTTACACCCGTTTCTCTTTGTCTCCCCCTCCCCTCTCCCATTGACACAAACCCTCCCCTCTGCCCTTGACTCCCCCCGATGTCCCCCTCCCCTCTCCTCTTGAATTCCCCCTCCCCTATCCCCTAGTGTCCCCCCGCCCCGCACCCCTTTACTCCCCTTTCTCCCTGACTCCCCCCTCCCCTCTCCCCTTGACTTCCCCCTCCATTCTCCCATCGACTCCATACTCCCATCTGCCCTTGAATCTCCCCTCCCTTCTCCACTTGACTCCCCCCTCCACTCTCCACTTGATGGACCCTTCACATCTCCCCTTGACTACCCACTCCCCACTCCCATTGACTCCCCACTCCTCTCTCCCCTTGACTCCACCCTCCCCTCTCCTCTTGACACCCCCTTCCACTTTCCCCATGACTCCCCCCTCCCCTCTCCCCTTGGCTCCTCCTTCAACTCTCCCCTTGACTCTTACTTACCCTCTCCCCTTGACTCGCCCACCCATCTCCCCTCTCCACGAGACTCCGCCTCCCATCTACGCTTGATTCCCCCTCCCCTCACCCCATGAGTGCCCCCTTCCCTCTCCCCATGGCTCCCCACTCCCCTCACCCCTTGACTCCCTCCTTCCCTCTCCACTCACCCCTTGACTCCCCGCTCCCCTTTCCCCTTGACTCCCCCCTCCCCTCTCCCCTTGACTCCCTCTTCCACTCTGCCCTCGACTCCCCCCTCCCCTTGACTAGCCCCACCCCTCTCCCCTTTACTCCCCGTTCCCCTCTCCCCTTGACTCCCCGCTCCCCTCTCCCCTTGACTCCCTGCTCCCCTCGACTCCTCCCTCCCCCTCCCCTTGACTACCGCCTCCCCTCTCCCCTTGCCACCCCCATTCCCTCTCCCCTTGACTCTCCCCTCCACTCTCCCCTTGACTCCCCCTCCCCTCTCCCCTTGACCCCCCCTTGCCTCTCCCCATGACTCCCCCCTCCCTTTTCACCTTGACTCCCACCTCCCTTCTTCCTTTGCCTCCGCTTTCTCCTTGACCCCCCTCCCCTCTCCCCTTGCCTCCCCTTTCTCCTTGACCCCCCTCCTCTCTCCCCTTGCCTCCCCTTTCTCCTTGACTTCCCCTCCCCTCTCCCCTTGACTCCTCCCTCACCTCTCCACTTGTCTCCCCCGTCCCCTCTCCCCTTGGCTCCCTCATCCAATCTCCCCTCAACTCCCCCTCCACTCTCCCCTTGACTTCCCCCTCCATTCTCCCCACGACTCCATACTCCCATTTGCCCTTGAATCTCCCCTCCCTTCTTCACTGGACTCCCCCCTCCACTCTCCCCTTGATGGCCCCTTCCCTTCTCCCCTTGACTACCCACTCCCCACTCCCCTTGACTCCCCACTCCTCTCTCCCCTTGACTCCACCCTCCCCTCTCCACTTGACTCCCCCTTCCCCTTGACTCCCCCCTCCCCTCTCCCCGTGGCTCCTCCTTCCACTCTCCCCTTGACTCCCGCTTACAATCACCCCTTGACTCCCCCACCCATCTCCCCTCTCCACTTGACTCGCCCTTCCACTCTCCCCTCGACTCCCCCCTCCTCTCTCCCCCTTGACTCCCCACTCCCCTCTCCCCTTCACACCCTGCTCCCCTCTCCCCCTGTATCGCCCCTCCCCTCTTCGCTTAACTCCCCCCTCACCTCTGCCCTAATCCCCCTACCTTCCCTTGAATTCCCCTCCCCCCTCCCCTCTCCCTTGACTCCCCCCTCCCCTTGACTCACACCCTTCCCTCTCCCCTTGACTCCCCGCTCTCCTCTCCCCTTGACTCCCCGCTCCCCTCAACCCCTTGACTACCCACTCCACGCTCCCCTCAACTCCCCCTTTCCCACTGCCCTTGAATCCCCCATCCCCTCTCCACTTGATGCCCCCTAAACACTCCCCTTGAGGGGCCCTTCCCCTCTCTCCTTGACTCCCCCTTGCCCTCTCCACTTGACTTTCCCTCCCCTTGGCTCCCCCTCCCCTTGACTTCCCCCTCCCCTCGTCTACCCTCTCCCCTCTCCCCTTGACTTCTCCCTCCCCTCTCCCCTTGACTCCATCCTCCCGTCCCCCGTTGAGTAACCCCTCCCCTCTCCCCTTGATTCCCCGCTCCACTCGACTCCCCAATCAACTCTCCCCTTAATTCCCCCCTCAACTCTCCCCTTGACTCCCCTCTCCCCTCTCCCTTTGACATCCCCCTTCCCTCTCCCCTTGACTCCCCCCTCACTTCTCCCCTTGACACCCCACTCCCATCTCCCCTTGACTCACCGCTCCCGTCTCCCCTTGACTCCCCTCTCCCCTATCCCCTTGACTCACCCTCCCATCTCCACCTGACTGCCCCCTCCCCTCTCCCCTTGGCTCCCCACTCCCCTCTCCCCTTGACTCCTTCCTTCCCTCTCCACTCTCCCCTTGACTCCCCCCTCCCCTTTCCCCTTGACTCACAGCTCTCCTCTCCCCTTGACTCCACCCTCCCCTCTCCCCTTGAGTCCCCCCTCCCCTCTCCCCTTGACTCCCCCTTCCACTCTCCCCTCAACTCCCCCCTCCCCTCTCCCCTTGACTACACCCTCCCTTCTCCCCTTGACTCCCCTCTTCACTCTCCCCTTGGCTCCCCGTTCCCCTTGACTCCACCTTTCCCTCTCCCCTTAACTCCCCGATCTCTCTCCCCTTGACTCCAACCTCCCCTCTCCCCTTGGCTCCCCACTCCCATCTTCGCTTAACTCCCCCCTCACCTCTGCCCTAATCCCCCGTAAACCCTTCCCTTGAATTCCCTCTCCCCTTGACTCCCCCCTCCCCTCTCCCCTTGACTCAAACCCTTCCCTCTCCCCTTGACACCCTGCTGCATTCTCCCCTTGACTCCCCGCTCCCCTCGAATCCACCCTCCCCTCTCCCCTTGACTCTCCCCTCCCCTCTCTGCTTGACTCCCCCATTTCCTCTCCCCATGACTCCCCCCTCCCCTTTCACCTTGACTCCCACCTCCCCTCTCCCCTTCCCTCCCGTTTCTCCTTGATCCCCCCTCCCCTCTCCCCTTGCCTCCCCTATCTCCTTGACTTCCCCTCCCCTTGACTCCCCCCTCCCCTCTGCCCTTGAATCCACCATCCCCTCTCCCCTGGACGGCCCCTTCCCCTCTCCCCTTGACTGTACCCTCCCCACTCCCCTTGACTACCCCCTCCCCTCTTCCCTTGACACCCCCTCCCCTCTCCCCTTGACTACCCCCTCCCTTCTCCCCTTGACTCCCCCCTTCACTCTCCCCTTGACTCCCCGTTCCCCACTCCCCTTGACTACCCCCTCCCCTCTTCCCTTGACACCCCCCTCCCCTCTCCCTTTGACTACCCCCTCCCTTCTCCCCTTGACTCCCCCCTTCACTCTCCCCTTGACTCTCCGTTCCCCTCTCCCCTTGACTCCACCCTTCCCTCTCCCCTTAATTCCCAGATCTCACTCCCCTTGACTCCAACCTCCCCTCTCCCCTTGGCTCCCCACTCCCATCTTCGCTTAACTCCCCCCTCACTTCTGCCCTAATCCCCCGTAAACCCTTCCCTTGAATTCCCCCTCCCCTTGACTCCCCCCTCCCCTTGATTCAAACCCTTCCCTCTCCCCTTGACTCCCCGCTGCATTCTCCCCTTGACTCCCTGCTCCCCTCGATTCCACCCTCCCCTCTCCCCTTGACTCTCCCCTCCCCTCTCTGCTTGACTCCCCCCTTTCCTCTCCCCATGACTCCCCCCTCCCCTTTCACCTTGACTCCCACCTCCCCTCTCCCCTTCCCTCCCGTTTCTCCTTGATCCCCCCTCCCCTCTCCCCTTGCCTCCCCTTTCTCCTTGACTTCCCCTCCCCTCTCCCCTCGACTCCCCCCTCCCCTCTGCCCTTGAATCCACCATCCCCTCTCCCCTGGACGGCCCCTTCCCCTCTCCCCTTGACTGCACCCTCCCCACTCCCCTTGACTACCCCCTCCCCTCTCCCCTTGACTACCCCCTCCCCTCTTCCCTTGACACCCCCCTCCCCTCTCCCCTTGACTCCCAACTCCCTTCTCCCCTTGACTCCCAACTCCCCTCTCCCCTTGACTCTGCCCTCCCTTCTCACCTTGTCTCCCCCCTCCCCTTTCCTCTTGACTCCACCCTCCCCTCTCCCCTTGACTCTGCCCTCCCTTCTCACCTTGTCTCCCCCCTCCCCTTTCCTCTTGACTCCACCCTCCCCTCTCCCCTTGACTACCCCCTCCCTTCTCCCCTTGACTCCCCCCTTCACTCTCCCCTTGACTCCCCGTTCCCCACTCCCCTTGACTACCCCCTCCCCTCTTCCCTTGACACCCCCCTCCCCTCTCCCTTTGACTACCCCCTCCCTTCTCCCCTTGACTCCCCCCTTCACTCTCCCCTTGACTCTCCGTTCCCCTCTCCCCTTGACTCCACCCTTCCCTCTCCCCTTAATTCCCAGATCTCACTCCCCTTGACTCCAACCTCCCCTCTCCCCTTGGCTCCCCACTCCCATCTTCGCTTAACTCCCCCCTCACTTCTGCCCTAATCCCCCGTAAACCCTTCCCTTGAATTCCCCCTCCCCTTGACTCCCCCCTCCCCTTGATTCAAACCCTTCCCTCTCCCCTTGACTCCCCGCTGCATTCTCCCCTTGACTCCCTGCTCCCCTCGATTCCACCCTCCCCTCTCCCCTTGACTCTCCCCTCCCCTCTCTGCTTGACTCCCCCCTTTCCTCTCCCCATGACTCCCCCCTCCCCTTTCACCTTGACTCCCACCTCCCCTCTCCCCTTCCCTCCCGTTTCTCCTTGATCCCCCCTCCCCTCTCCCCTTGCCTCCCCTTTCTCCTTGACTTCCCCTCCCCTCTCCCCTCGACTCCCCCCTCCCCTCTGCCCTTGAATCCACCATCCCCTCTCCCCTGGACGGCCCCTTCCCCTCTCCCCTTGACTGCACCCTCCCCACTCCCCTTGACTACCCCCTCCCCTCTCCCCTTGACTACCCCCTCCCCTCTTCCCTTGACACCCCCCTCCCCTCTCCCCTTGACTCCCAACTCCCTTCTCCCCTTGACTCCCAACTCCCCTCTCCCCTTGTCTCCCCCCTCCCCTCTCCCCTTGAATTTCTCCACCCCCCTCCTGTTGATTCCCCCCTCCACTTTCCCCTTGACTCCACCCTCCCCTCTCCCCTTGACTCTGCCCTCCCTTCTCACCTTGTCTCCCCCCTCCCCTTTCCTCTTGACTCCACCCTCCCCTCTCCCCTTGACTCTGCCCTCCCTTCTCACCTTGTCTCCCCCCTCCCCTTTCCTCTTGACTCCCCCCTCCTCTCTCCCTTTGACTCAAACGGTCCCCTCTCCTCTTGTCTCCATGCTCCCCTCTCCCCTTGACTCCCCGCTCCCCTCGACTTCTCCCTCCCCTCTGCGCTTGACTACCCCCTCCCCTCTCCCCTTAACTCCCCCCTCCTCTATCCCCTTGGCTCCCCCCTTACCTCTCCCCTTGACTCCCCCCGCCCCCTTCTCTTGAGATCCCCCTCCCCTCTCCCCTTGTCTCCCCCTTCCCCTCTCCACTTGAGTCCCTCATCCCCTTGATTACCCCCTCCCCTCGACCCCTTGGCTCCCTCCTTCCCCCTACCCCCTGTACACCAGCCTCCCCTCTCCCCTTGAATCCCCACTCCCTCTCCCCTTGACTACCTATTCCCCTCTCCCCTTGACTCCCCCCTCCATTCTCCCCTCGACTCCATACTCCCATCTGCCCTTGAATCTCCCCTCCCCTCTCCCCTTGACTCCCCGCTCCCCTCGACTTCTCCCTCCCCTCTGCACTTGACTACCCTCTCCGCTCTCCCCTTGACTACCCCTTCCCCTCTCCCCTTGACTCCCCCCTCCCCTATCCCCTTGACTCCCCCCTCCCCTCACCCCTTGACTCCCCCCTCCCCTCTCCCCTTGTCTCCCCCTTCCCCTCTCCACTTGAGTCCCTCATCCCCTTGATTACCCCCTCCCCTCGACCCCTTGGCTCCCTCCTTCCCCCTACCTCCTGTACACCAGCCTCCCCTCTCCCCTTGAATCCACACTCCCTCTCCCCTTGACTACCTACTCCCCTCTCCCCTTGACTCCCCCCTCCCTACTCCCCTTGATTCCCCTTCCCCTCACCCCTTGACTCCTCCCACACCTCTCCCCTTGTCTCCCCCCTCCCCTCACCCCTTGGCTCCCTCCTCCCCTCTCCCCTCAACTCCCCCTCCCCTCTCCCCTTGACTTCCCCCTCCATTCTCCCCTCGACTCCATACTCCCATCTGCCCTTGAATCTCCCCTCCCTTCGCCACTTGACTCCCCCCTCCACTCTCCCCTTGATGGCTCTTCTCCTCTCCCCTTGACTACCCACTCCCCACTCCCCTTGACACCCCACTCCTCTCTCCCCTTGATTCCACCCTCCCCTCTCCACTTGACTCCCCCTACCCCTCTCCCCTTGACTCCCCCCTCCCCTTGGCTCATCCTTCCACACTCCCCTTGACTCCCACTTACCCTCTCCCCTTGACTCACCCACCCATCTACCCTCTCCACTTGACTCCCCCCTCCCCTCTACCCTTGATTCCCCCTCCCCTCTCCCCATGACTGCCACCTTCCCTCTCCCCTTGGCTCCCCACTCCCCTCTCCCCTTGACTCCCTCCTTCCCTCTACACTCTCCCCCTGACTCCACCCTCCCCTTTCCCCTTGACTCACAGCTCCCCTCTCCCCTTGACTCCACCCGCCCCTCTCCCCTTGACTCCCCCCTACCCTCTCCTCTTGACTCCCCCTTCCACTCTCCCCTCGACTACCCCCTCCCCTCTCCCCTTGACTAACGCCTGCCATCTCCCCTTCACTCCCCCCTTCCCTCTCCTCTTGACTCGCTCACCCATCTCCCCTGTTCACTTGACTCCCTACTCCCCTCTACCCTTGATTCCCCCACCCCTCTCCCCATGTCTATCCACTTCCCTCTCCCCTTGAATCCCTCCTTCCCTCTCCACTCTCCCCTTGACTCCCCCTACCCTCTCCCATTGACTCCCCCCTCCCCTCTCCCCTTGACTACCCACTCCCCTTGACTCCCCCCTCCCATCTCCACTTGACTACCTGCTACTCTCTCCTATTGACTCCCCCCTCACCTCTCCATTTGACTCCACCCTTCCCTCTTCCCTTGACTCTGCCCTCACCTCTCCCCTTGGCTCTCCCCTCCCCTCTCCCCTTGACTACCCACTCCCCTTGACTCCCCCCTCCCATCTCCACTTGACTACCCGCTACACTCTCCTATTGACTCCTCCCTCGCCTCTCTGTTTGACTCCACCCTTCCCTCTTCCCTTGACTCTGCCCTCCGTTCTCCCGTTGTCTCCCCACTCCCCGCTCCCCTTGACTCCCCCTTACCCTCTACCCTTGACTCCCCCTTCCAATCTCCCCTCGACTCCCCCTTCCCCTCTCCCATTGACTACCCCCTCCCATCTCCCCTTGACTCCCCCCTTCCCTCTCCTCTTGACTCGCCCACCCATCTCCCCTCTTCACTTGACTCCCCCCTCCCCTCTACCCTTGATGCCCCCTCCCCTCTCCCCATGACTTCCCCCTTCCCTTTCCCCTTGGCTCGCCTCTCCCCTCACCGCTTGACTCCCTCCTTCCCTCTCCACTCTCCCCTTGACTCCCCCCTCCCCTTTCCCCTGTGACTCACAGTTCCCCTTTCCCCTTAACTCCCCCCTCCCCTCTGCCCTTGAATCCCCCATCCCCTATCCCCTTGACGGCCCCTTCCCCTCTCCCCATGAATGCACCCTCCCCACTCCCCTTGACTACTTCCTCCCCTCTCCCCTTGACTCTCCCCTTCCCTCTCCCCGTGACTCCCAACTCCCCTTGGCTCCCCAATCCCATCTCCCCTTGACTCTCCCCTCCCCTCTCCCCTTGAATTTCCCCACCCCTCTCCCGTTGATTCCCCCTTCCACTCTCCCCTTGACTCCCCTCCCCTCTCCCCCTGACTGCCCCCTCAACTTTCCCCTGTCTCCATGTCTTCCTCCTCCCCTCTCCTCTTGACTGCCCCCTCCCCTCACCCCTTGACTCTACCCTACCCTCTCCCCTTGACACCACATCCCATCTCCCCTTTACTCCCAACTCCCCTCTACCCTTGGCTCCTCCATCCCCTCTACCCTTAACTCCCCACTCACCTCTCCCCTCTCCCCTTGACTATCCCCTCCCATCTCCCCTTGAATTTACCCACCCCTCTCCCGTTGAGTCCCCCCTCCACTCTCGCCTTGACTCCCCTCCCCTCTGCCCCTGACTACCCCTCCCCTCTCCCATTTACGCCCCTTTCTCTTTGAATCCTCCCTCGCCTCTCCCATTGACTCCGACCCTCCCCTCTGCCCTTGACTCCCCCCTGAAGTCCCCCTCCCCTCTCCCCTTGACTCCCTCCTCACCTTTCCCCACTCTCCATGTCTTCCCCCTCCTCTCTCCCCTTGACTCCCTCCTTACCTTTCCCTCTCCCCATGTCTTCCCCATCTGCTCTCCCCTTGAATTCCCCCTCCTCTCTCACCTTGTCTCCCCCCTCACCTCGACCCTTGCCTCTAACCTCCCTTCTCCCCTTCACTTCCCCCTCCCCTCTAGCCTCTCCCCTTGCCTAACCCCTCCCATCTCCCCTTGACTCCCTCCTCCCTTCTCCCCTACAATCCACACGCCCATCCCCCTTTGACATCCCCCTCCCCTCTCCCCTCTCCCCTCGACTCCCGGTCCCTTCTCCTCTCGACACCTCCCTCCACTCTCCCCTTGACTTCCCCCTCCTCTCTCCCCTCGACTCCCTACTCACCTCTGCTCTTGAATCTCCCCTCTCCTCTCGACTTGACTCCCCCCTCCACTCTCCCCTTGATGGCCCCTTCCCCTTGACTACCCACTCCCCACTCCGCTTAGCTCCCCAATCCTCTCTCCCTTTGATTCTCTCCACTTGACTCCCCCCTCCCATCGCCCCTTGGCTCCTCCTTCCCCTCTCCCCTTGACTCCCCCTTACCCTCTCTCCTTGACTTGCCCAACCGTCTCCCCTCTCCACTTGACTCCCCACTCCCCTCTACCCTTGTTTCCCCCTCCTCTCTCCCCATGACTGTCCCCTTCCCTCTCCCCTTGACTCCCTCCTTCCCTCTCCACTCTCCCCTTGCCTCCCCCCCCTCTCCCATTGACTCACCCCTCCCCTCTCCCCTTGACTACCCACTCCCATTGACTACCCCTTCCCATCTCCACTTGACCACCCGCTACACTCTCCTCTTGACTCCCCCCTCGCCTCTCCTTTTGACTCCACCCTTCCCTCTTCCCTTGACTCTGTCCTCCCTTCTCCCCTTGTCTCCCCACTCACCGCTCCCATTGACTCCACCCTCACCTCTCCCCTTGACTCTCCCCTCTCCCCTTGAATTTCCCCACCACTCTCCCGTTGAGTCCCCCATCCCCTCTCCCCTTGACTCCCCCCTACCCTCTCCCCTTGACTGCCCCTTCCAATCTCCCCTCGACTCCCCCCTCCCCTCTCCCATTGACTACCCCCTCCCATCTCCCCTTGACTCCCCTCTTCCCTCTCCTCTTGACTCGCCCACCCATCTCCCCTCTTCACTTGACTCCCCCCTCCCCTCTACCCTTGATTCCCCCTCCCCTCTCCCCTTGACTCCCCCCTCCCCTCTCCCATTGACTACCCCCTCTCATCTCCCCTTGACTCCCCCCTCCCCTCTCCCCTTGACTGCCCCCTTCCATCTCCCCTTGGCTCCCCTCTCCCCTCACCGCTTGACTCCCTCCTTCCCTCTCCACTCTCCCCTTGACTCCCCCTCCCCTTTCCCCTTGACTCACAGCTCCCCTTTCCCCTTGACTCCCCCCTCCCCTCTCCCTTTGACTCTCCCCTCCCCTCTCCCCTTGATTACCCACTCCCCTCTCCCCTTGACTCCCCATTCCCCTCTCCCCTTGAGTCCCCTCTCCCTCTCCCCCTGATTCTCCCCTCCCTTCTCCCCTTGACTCCCAACTCCCCTCTACCCTTGGCTTCCCCCTCCCCTCTACCCTTGACTCCCCCCTCACCTCTCCCCTCTCCCGTTGACTATCCCCTCCCCTCTCCCCTTCAATTTACCCACCACTCTCCCGTTGAGTCCCCCTTCCACTCTCCCCTTGACTCCCCTCCCCTCTACCCCTTACTACCCCCTCCCCTCTCCCATTTATTCCCCTTTCTCTTTGACTCCCCTCTCGCCTCTCCCATTGACTCTGACCCTCCCCTCTGCCCTTGACTCTGCCCCCGACCCTCCCCTCTCCCCTTGACTCCCTCCTCACCTTTCCCCTCTCCCCATGTCTTCACCCTCCTTTCTCCCCTTGACTCCCTCCTCACCTTTCCACTCTCCCCATGTCTTCCCCATCCGCTCTCCCCTTGAATTCTGCCTCCTCTCTCTCCTTGTCTCCCCCCTCACCTCGCCCCTTGACTCTACCCTCCCCTCTCCCTTTCACTCCCCCCTCCCCTCTACCCTCTCCCCTTGCCTAGCCCCTCCCATCTCCCCTTGACTCCCCCGTCCCTTCTACCCTTGAATCCACACGCCCATCCCCCTTTGACGTCCCCGTCCCCTCTCCCCTCACCCCTCGACTCCCGGTCCCCTCTTTCCTCGACTCCTCCCTCCACTCTTCCCTTGACTTCCCCCTCCACTCACCCCTCGACTCCCTACTCTCCTCTGCCCTTGAATCTCCCCTCCCCTCTCCACTTGACTCCCCCCTCCACTCTCCCCTTGATGGCCCCTTCCCCTTGACTACCCACTCCCCACTCCGCTTAACTCCCCAATCCTCTCTCCCCTTGATTCTCTCCACTTGACTCCCCCCTCCCATCGCCCCTTGGCTCCTCCTTCCCCTCTCGCCATGACTCCCCCTTCCCCTCTCCCCTTGACTCCCTGCTTCCCTCTCCACTCTCCCCTTGACTCTGCCTTACCCTCTCCCCTTGACTTGCCCAACCCTCTTCCCCTCTCCACTTGACTCCCCCCACCCCTCTACCCTTGATTTCCCCCTCCCCTCTCCCCATGACTGTCCCCTTCCCTCTCCCCTTGACTCCCTCCTTCCCTCTCCACTCTCCCCTTGACTCCCCCCTCCCCTCTCCCATTGACTCCCCCCTCCCCTCTCCCCTTTACTACCCACTCCCCTTGGCTCCCCCTTCCTATCTCCACTTGACTACCCGCTACACTCTCCTCTTGACTGCCCCTCACCTCTCCCTTTGACTCCACCCTCCCCTCATCCCTTGACTCTGCCCTCCCTTCTCACTTGTCTCCCCCCTCCCCACTCCCCTTGACTCCACCCTCACCTCTCCCCTTGGCTCCCCCCTCCCCTTTCCCCTTGACTCACAGCTCCCCTTTCCCCTTGACTCCCCCCTCCCCTCTGCCCTTGAATGCCCCATCCCCTCTCCCTTGACGGCCCCTTCCCCTCTCCCCTTGAATGCACCCTCCCCACTCCCCTTGACTACCCCCTCCCCTCTCCCCTTGACTCCCAACTCCCCTCTCCCCTTTGCTGCCCCCTCCCAGCTCCCCTTGACTCTCCCCTCCCCTCTCCCCTTGAATTTCCCCACTCCTCTCCTGTTGATTCCCCCATCCACTCTCCCCTTGACTCCCCTCCCCTCTCCCCCTGACTCCCCCCTCACCTTTCCCCTGTCTCCATGTCTTCCCCCTCCCCTCTCCCGGTGACTGCCCCCTCCCCTCACCCCTTGACTCTACCCTTCCCTCACCCCTTAACACACCCCTCCCCTCTCCCCTTGACTTCCAACTCCCCTCTTCCCTTGGCTCCCCTCCCCTCTACTCCTCACTACCCCCTCCCCTCTCCCATTTACTCCACTTTCTCTTTGACTCCTCCCTCGCCTCTCCCATTGACTCCGACCCTCCCCTCTGCCCTTGACACCCCCCTGAAAACCCCCTCCCCTCTCCCCTTGACTCCCTCCTCACCTTTCCACTCTCCCCATGTCTTCCCCATCCGCTCTCCCCTTGAATTCCGCCTCCTCTCTCACCTTGTCTCTCCCCTCACCTCGCCCCTTGCCTCTACCCTCCCCTCTTCCCTTCACTCCCCCCTCCCCTCTACCCTCTCCCCTTGCCTAGCCCCTCCCATCTCCCCTTGACTCCCCCCTCCCTTCTCCCCTTGAATCCACACGCCCATCCCCCCTTGACGTCCCCCTCCCCTCTCCCCTCTCCCCTCGTCTCCCGGTCCCCTCTCCCCTCGACTCCTCCCTCCACTCTCCCCTTGACTTCCCCCTCCCCTCTCCCCTCGACTCCATACTCACCTCTGCCCTTGAATCTCCCCTCTCCTCTCGACTTGACTCCCCCCTCCACTCTCCCCTTGATGGCCCCTTCCCCTTGACTACCCACTCCCCACTCCGCTTAGCTCCCCAATCCTCTCTCCCCTTGATTCTCTCCACTTGACTCCTCCCTCCCATCGCCCCTTGGCTCCTCCTTCCCCTCTCCCCTTGACTCCCCCTACCCTCTCCCCTTGAATTACCCAACCCTCTCCCCTCTCCACTTGACTCTCCATTCCCCTCTACCCTTGATTCCCCCTCCCCTCTCCCCATGACTGTCCCCTTCCCTCTCCCCTTGAATCCCTCCTTCCCTCTCTACTCTCCCCTTGACACCCCCTCCCCTCTCCCATTGACTCCCCCCTCCCCTCTCCCCTTGACTACCCACTCCCCTTGACTCCCCCCTCCCATCTCTATTTGACTACCCGCTACACTCTCCTCTTGACTCCCTCCTCGCCTCTCCCTTTGACTCCACCCTTACCTCTTCCCTTGACTCTGCCCTCCCTTCTCCCCTTGTCTCCCCCCTCCCCACTCCCCTTGACTCCACCCTCATCTCTCCCCTTGACTCTCCCCTCTCCCCTTGAATTTTCCCACCGCTCTCCCGTTGAGTCCCCCCTCCACTCTCCCCTTGACTCCCCTCCCCTCTCCCCCTGACTCCCCCCTCCCCTCTCCCATTGACTCCCCCTTGAAGATCCCCTACCCTCTCCACTTGACTCCCCCTCCCCTCTCCCCTTGACTCCCTCCTCTCCTTTTCCCTCTCCCCATGTCTTCCCCCTCCCCTCTCCCCTTGACTTACCCCGCCCCGTCCCCTTTTATTCCCCATCCACTCTCCCCTTGAATTCCCCCTCCCCTCTCCACTTGTCTCCCCCCTCCCCTTGCCCCTTGACTCTACCCTCCACTCTCCAATTGACTTCCCCCTCCCCTCCACCCTCTCCCCTTGTCACCCCCCTCCCCTCTGCTATTGACGTACACCTCCCCTTGACTTACCCCGCCCCGTCCCATTTTATTCCCCATCCGCTCTCCCCTTGAATTCTCCCTCCCCTCTCCCCTTGACTCCCGTCTCCCCTCTCCCCTTGACTCCCCCCATGACTCACCCCGCCCCTCTCTCCTTAACACCACCGACCACTCTCCTATCTCCCATCCCCCCTTGATGTCCCCCTCCCCTCTCCCCTCTACCCTCGACTCCCCTTTCCCTCTCCCCTTGACTTCCCCCTTCACTCTCCCCTCGACTCCCTACTCCCCTCTTCCCTTAAATCTCCCCTCCCCTCTCCCCTTGACTCCCCCCTTCCCTCTCCCCATGACTCACCCTCCACTCTCACCTTGACTCCCCTTTTTCTTTGACCCCCCTCCCCTCTCCCCTCTCCCCTTGCCTCCGCTTTCTCCTTGACTTCCCCTACCCTCTCCCCTCGACTCACCCCTCCACTCTGCCCTTGAATCCCCCATCCCCTCTCCCCTTGACTAACACCTCCCCTCTCCCCTTGACTCTCCCCTCCCCTCACCCCTTGACTCCACCCTCCCTCTCCCCTTGACTACACCCTCCCCTCTCCACTTGACTACCCCCTCCCCTCTCCCCTTGACTCCCACCTTCCCTCTCCCCTTGGCTACCCACTCCTCTTTCCCCTTGACTCCCCAATCCCCTCTCCCCTTGACTCCACCCTCCCTCTCCCCTTGGCTCCCCACTCCCCTCTCCCCTTGACTCCCCCCTCATCTCTCCCCTTGACTCCCCACTCCCCCTTCTCTTGAATTCCCCCTCCCATCTCCCCTTGGCATCACCCTCCGCTCTCCCCTTGACTCCCCCCTCACCTCGCCCCTTGACTCCCACCTCACCCTTCTCTTGAATTCCCCCTCCCATCTCCCCTTGGCTCCCCTCTCCCCTCTCCCCTTGAATATCCCCTCCACTCTCTCCTTGACTCCCCCTTCCCCTCTCAACTTGACTCCCCCTTCCCCTCTCCACTTGACTCCCCCTTCCCCCCTCCCCTTGACTCCCCCTCCCCTTGACTCCCCCTCCCCTTGACTCCCCCTCCCCTTGACTTCCCCTTCCCCTCGTCTACCCACACCCCACTTCCCTTGACTTCTCCCTCCCCTCTCCCCTTGACTCCATCCTCCCGTCTCCCCTTGAGTTGCCCCTCCCCTCTCCTGTTGTCTCCCCCTCCCCTCTCCCCTTGATTCCCCGCTCCCCTCAAATCCCCCCTCAACTCTCCCCTTAATTCCCCCCTCAACTCTCCCCTTGACACCACCCTCCCCTCTCCCCTTGACTCCCCCCTCACTTCTCCCCTTGTCTCCACACTCCCGTCTCCCCTTGACCCCCCGCTCCCCTCTCCCCTATCCCCTTGACTCACCCTACCCTCTCCCCCTGACTACCCCCTCCCCTCTCCCCTTGTCTCACCCCGCCCCTCTCCCCTTTACTCCCCTTTCTCCTTGTTTCCCCCTTCCACTCTCCCCTTGACTCCCCTCCCCTCCCCCCCTGACTCCCTCCACCCCTCTCCCATTGACTCCCACCCTCCCCTCTCCCCTTGACTCCCCCTTGAAGACCCCCTCCCCTCTCCCCTTGACTCCCTCTCCTCTCTCCCCTTGACTCCCTCCTCTCCTTTCCCCTCTCCCCATGTCTTCCCCCTCCCCTCTCCCCTTGACTTACCCATCCCCTTGACTTACCCCGCCCCGTCCCCATTTATTCCCCATCTGCTCCACCTCTGAATTCCCCCTGCCTCTCCCCTTGTCTCCCCCCTCCCCTCGACCCTTGACTCTACCCTCCCCACTCCAATTGACTTCCCCCTCCCCTCTACCCTCTCCACTTGTCTCCCCCCTCCCCTCTCCCCTTGACTTACCCCTCCCCTTGACTTACCCCGCCCCGTCCCCTTTTATTCCCCATCTGCTCTCCCCTTGAATTCCCCCTCCACTTTCCCCTTGACTCCCGTCTCCCCTCTCCCCCTAGACTCCCCCCTCCCTTCTCCCCTTGACTCCACCCTCCCTCTCCCCTTGATTGCACCCTCACCTCTCCACTTGACTACACCCTTCCCTCTCCCCTTGACTCCCCCCTTCCCTCTCCCCTTGGCTCCCCACTCCCCTCTCCCCTTGACTCCCCAATCCCCTCTCCCCTTGACTCCACCCTACCTCTCCCCTTTTCTCCCCACTCCCCACTCCCCTTGACTCCCCCCTCATCTCTCCCCTTGACTCCCCACTCCCTCTTCTCTTGAATTCCCCCTCCCATCTCCCCTTGGCAGCCCCCTTCCCTCTCCCCTTGACTCTCCCCACACCTCTCCCCTTGACTCCCACCTCACCCTTCTCTTGAATTCCCCCTCCCATGTCCCCTTGGACCCCCTCCCCTCTACCCTTGACACCCCCCTCCCCTCTCCCCTTGACTCTCCCCTCCACTCTCCCCTTGAATATCCCCTCCACTCTCTCCTTGACTCCCCATTCCCCTCTCCACTTGACTCCCCCTCCCCTTGACTCCCCCTCCCCTTGACTTCCCCTTCCCCTCATCTACCCACACCCCTCTCCCCTTGAGATCTCCCTCCCCTCTACCCTTTACTCCATCCTCCCATCTCCCCTTGAGTTGCCCCTCCCCTCTCCTCTTGTCTCCACACTCCCGTCTCCCCTTGACTCCCCACTCCCGTCTCCCCTTGACTCCCCTCTCCCCTATCCCCTTGACTCACCCTCCCCTCTCCCCCTGATTCCCCCCTTCCCTCTCCCCTTGTCTCACCCAGCCCCTCTCTCCTTTACTCCCCTTTCTCCTTGTCTCCCCCCTCCCCTCTCCCACTGACTCACCACCTCCCCTCTCCACTTGACTCCTCCCTGATGGCCCCCTCCCCTCTCCCATTGATTTCCCCCTCCCCTCTACCCTTGTTTCCCCCGCCCCTCTCCTCTTTACTCCCTTTTCTCCTTGTCTCCCCCCACCCCTCTCCCCTTGACTCCTCCCTCCCCTCTCCCCTTGTCTCCCCCCTCCCCTCTCCCCTTGGCTGCCTCCTCCCCTCTTCCCTCGACTCCCCCTCCCCTCTCACCTTGACTTCACCCTCCATTCTCCCCTCGACTCCATAATCCCATCTGCCCTTGAATCTCCCCTCCTTCTCCACTTGACTCCCACCTCCACTCTCCCCTTGATGGCCCCTTCCACTCTCCCCTTGACTACCCACTCCCCTTGACTCCCCACTCCCCTCTCCCCTTGACTCCCTCCTCCCCTCTCCCCTTGGCTCCTCCTTCCACTCTCCCCTTGACTCCCACTTACCCTCTCCACTTGACTCACCCACCCATCTCCCCTCTCCACTTGACTCCCCCCTCCACTTTCCCCTTGACTCACAGATCCCCTCTCCCCTTGACTCCACCATTCCCTCTCCCCTTGACTCCCCCCTACCCACTCCCCTTGACTACCCGTTCCGCTCTTCCCTCGACTCCCCCCTCCCCTCCCCTCTCCCCTCTCCCCTTGACTACCCCTCCCATCTCGCCTTGACTCCCCCTTCCGTCTCCTCTTGACTCGCCCACCCATCACCCCTCTTCACATGACTCCCACCTCCCCTCTACCCTTGATTTCCCCTCCCCTCGCCCCATGACTGCCCCCTTCCCTCTCCCCTTGACTTCCCCCTCCCCTTTTCCCTTGACTCACAGCTCCCCTCTCACCTTGACTCCACCCTCCCCTCTCCCCTTGACTCCACCCTCCCCTCTCCCCTTGACTACCCCCACCACTCTCCCCTTGATTCCCCCCTTCCCTCTCCCCTTGACTCCCCGATCCCCTCTACCCTTGAATCCACCCTCCCCTCTCCCCTTTGCTCCCCACTCCTCTCACCCCTTGACTCCCTGCTCCCCTCTCCCCCTGTCTCACCCCTTCACTCTTCGCTTAACTCCCCACTCACCTCTGCCCTAATGCCCCCTAAACCTTTCCCTTGAATTCCCCCTCCCCTCTCCCCTTGACTCCTTCCTCCTCTCTCCCCATGACTCCCCCCTTCCCTCTACCCTTGAATCCCCGCTCCCCTCTCCCCTTGACTCCCCGCTCCCCTCGACTCCTCCCTCCCCTCTCCCCTTAACTACCGCCCACCTCTCCCCTTGCCTCCCACCATCCCTCTCCCTTTGACTCTCCCCTCCCTTCACCCCTTGACTCCCCCTCCCCTCCCCCATTGACTCCCCCCTTTCCTCTCCCCATGACTCCCCCCTCCCCTCTCCCCTTGATTCTCCCCTCCCCTCTCCACTTGACTCCACCCTCCCTCTCCCCTTGACTACACCCTCCCCTCTCCCCTTGACTCCCCAATCCCCTCTCCCCTTGAGTCCACCCTCCCTCTCCCATTGGCTCACCACTCCCCTCTCCCCTTGACTCCCCCCTCATCTCTCCCCTTGACTGCCCACTCCTCCTCCTCTTGAATTCCCCCTCCCATCTCCCCTTGGCATCACCCTCCGCTCTCCCCTTGACTCTACCCTCACCTCTCCCCTTGTCTCCCACCTCATCCTTCTCTTGAATTCTCCCTCCCATCTCCCTTTTGGCTCCCCCCTCCCCTCTAGCCTTGACTCCCCCGTTCCCCACTCCACGTGTCCCCCCTCCGCTTGACTCTCCCTCCCCTTGACTCCCCCTCCCCTTGACTTCCCCTTCCCCTCGTCTACCCACACCCCTCTCCCCTTGACTTCTCCCTCCCTTCTCCCCTTGACTCCATCCTACCGTCTCCCCTTGAGTTGCCCCTCCCCTCTCCTCTTGTCTCCCCCTCCCCTCTCCCCTTGATTCCCCACTCCCCTCGACTCCCCCCTCAAATCTGCAGTTAATTCCCCCCTCAACTCTCCCCTTGACTCGCCACTCCCCTCTGCCCATGACACCACCATCCCCTCTCCCCTTAACTCCCCGCTCCTGTCTCCCCTTGACTCTCCTCTCCCCTATCCCCTTGACTCACCCTCCCCTCTCCCACTGACTACCCCCTCCCCTCTCCCCTCGTATCGCCCCGCCCCCTCCCCTTTACTCGCCTTTCTCATTGTCTCCCCCCTCCCCTCTCCCGTTGACTCACCACCTCCCCTCTCCACTTGATACCCCCTAATGTCCCCCTTCCCTCGCCCATTGATTTCCCCCTCCCCTCTACTCTTGTTTCTCCCTCCCCTCTCCCATTTACTCCCCTTTCTTCTTGTCTCCCCTCACCCCTATCCCCATGACTCACCCTCCCCTCTCCCCTGACTCCCCCTCCCCTCTCCCCCTGACTCCCCCGTCCCCTCTCCCCTTGACTCAACCCACCCCTCTCCCCTTGACTCCTCCCTCCCCTCTCCCCTTGTCTCCCCCCTCCCCTCTCCCCTTGACTCCCCCTCCCCTCTCCCCTTGACTTCCCCCTCCATTCTCCCCTTGACTGCATAATCCCATCTGCTCTTGAATCTCCCCTCCCTCCTCCACTTGACTCCCACCTCCACTCTCCCCTTGATGGCCCCTTCCCCTCTCCCCTTGACTAACCACTCCCCACTCCCCTTGACTCCCCACTCCTCTCTCCCATTGACTCCACCTTCCCATCTCCACTTCATTCCCCCTTCCCCTCTCCCCTTGACTCCCTCCTCCCCTCTCCCCTTGGCTCCTCCTTCCACTCTCCCCTTAACTCCCACTTACGCTCTCCCCTTGACTCGCCCACCCATCTCCCATCTCCACTGGACTCCCCCTTCCCCTCTACACGTGATTCCCCCTCCCCTCTCCCCATGACTGCCCCCTTCACTCTCCCCTTGGCTCCCCACTCCCCTCTCCCCTTGACTCCCTCCTTCCATCTCCACTTTCCCCTTGACTCCCTCCTCCCCTTTCCCCTTGACTCACAGCTCCCCTCTCCCCTTGACTCCCCCCTCCCCTCTCCCCTTGACTTCTCCTTCCACTCTCCTCTCGACACCCCCCTCCCCTCTCCCCTTAACTACCCCCTCCCCTCTCCCCTTGACTCCCCCCTTCCCTCTCCCCTTGACTCCCCGATCCCCTCTCCCCTTGACTCCACACTCCCCTCTCCCCTTGGCTCCCCACTCCTCTCTCCCCTTGACACCCTGCTCCCCTCTCCCCCAGTCTCGCCCCTCCCCTCT
>NW_027599902.1:0-20503 GCF_964194155.1 Cetorhinus maximus | reverse complement strand
CAACCCCTCTCTCCATCCAGCCCCAATCCCTCCCTCCATCCAGCCCCAATCCTCCCTCCATCCAGCCCCAATCCCTCTCTCCATCCAGCCCCAATCCCTCTCCATTCAGCCCCAAACCCTCCCTCCATCCAGCCCCAACCCCTCTCCTCCATCCAGCCCCAATCCCTCTCTCCATCCAGCCCCAACCCCTCCCTCCATCCAGCCCCAATCCCTCTCTCCATCCAGCCCCAACCCCTCTCTCTATCCAGCCCCAATCCCTCTCTCCATACAGCCCCAATCCCTCTCTCCATACAGCCCCAATCCCTCTCTCCATCCAGCCCCAATCCCTCTCTCCATCCAGCCCCAATCCCTCCCTCCATCCAGCCCCAATCCCTCCCTCCATCCAGCACCAATCCCTCTCTCCATCCAGCCCCAATCCCTCCCTCCATCCAGCCCCAATCCCTCCCTCCATCCAGCCCCAATCCCTCTCTCCATCCAGCCCCAACCCCTCTCTCCATCCAGCCCCAACCCCTCTCTCCATCCAGCCCCAACCCATCTCTCCATCCAGCCCCAACCCCTCTCTCCATCCAGCCCCAATCCCTCCCTCCATCCAGCCCCAATCCCTCTCTCCATCCAGCCCCAACTTCTCTCTCTATCCAGCCCCAATCCCTCTCCATTCAGCCCCAACCCCTCCCTCCATCCAGCCCCAACCCCTCTCTCCATCCAGCCCCAATCCCTCTCTCCATCCAGCCCCAACCCCTCCCTCCATCCAGCCCCAATCCCTCTCTCCATCCAGCCCAACTTCTCTCTCCATCCAGCCCCAACCCCTCTCTCTATCCAGCCCCCAATCCCTCTCTCCATACAGCCCCAATCCCTCTCTCCATCCAGCCCCAATCCCTCTCTCCATCCAGCCCCAATCCCTCCCTCCATCCAGCCCCAATCCCTCCCTCCATCCAGCACCAATCTCTCTCTCCATCCAGCCCCAATCCCTCCCTCCATCCAGCCCCAATCCCTCTCTCCATCCAGCCCCAACCCCTCTCTCCATCCAGCCCCAACCCCTCTCTCCATCCAGCCCCAACCCCTCTCTCCATCCAGCCCCAACCCCTCTCTCCATCCAGCCCCAACCCCTCTCTCCATCCAGCCCCAACCCCTCTCTCCATCCAGCCCCAATCCCTCCCTCCATCCAGCCCCAATCCCTCTCTCCATCCAGCCCCAACCCCTCTCTCCATCCAGCCCCAATCCCTCTCTCCATCCAGCCCCAATCCCTCTCTCCATCCAGCCCCAATCCCTCTCTCCATTCAGCCCCAATCCCGCTCTCCATCCAGCCCCAATCCCTCCCTCCATCCAGCCCCAATCCCTCTCTCCATCCAGCCCCAACTTCTCTCTCTATCCAGCCCCAATCCCTCTCTCCATACAGAACCAATCCCTCTCTCCATCCAGCCCCAACCCCTCTCTCCATACAGCCCCAATCCCTCTCTCCATCCAGCCCCAACTTCTCTCTCTATCCAGCCCCCAATCCCTCTCTCCATCCAGCCCCAATCCCTCTCTCCATCCAGCCCCAATCCCTCTCTCCATCCAGCCCCAATCCCTCTCTCCATTCAGCCCCAATCCCTCTCTCCATCCAGCCCCAATCCCTCTCTCCATCCAGCCCCAATCCCTCTCTCTCCATCAGCCCCAAAACCCACTCTCTCCATCCAGCCCCCACCCCTCCCTCTATCCAGCCCAAATCCCCTCTCTCACTATCCAGCACCAATTTCCCTCTCGCTCTCGCCATCCAGCCCCAATCCCATTCCCTCTCTATCCAGCCCCAAACCCCCTCTCCCTCTATCCAGCCCCAATTCCCCTCTCCCTCTATCCAGCCCCAATTCCCCTCTCGCTCTCGCCAACCAGCCCCAATTCCCCTCTCCCTCTATCCAGCCCCAATCCCTCTCTCGCTCTCTCCATCCAGCACCAATCCATCTCCCTGTATCCAGCCCCAATCACTCTCTCTCCATCCAGCCCCAATCCCCCTCTCGCTCTCTCTCCATCCAGCCCCAATCCCTCTCTCTCCATCCAGC
Organism: Cetorhinus maximus; assembly: GCF_964194155.1. NCBI lineage: Eukaryota > Metazoa > Chordata > Chondrichthyes > Lamniformes > Cetorhinidae > Cetorhinus > Cetorhinus maximus. Next base: position 18,467 of record NW_027599902.1, on the reverse strand, counting down.
CCCAATCCCCCTCTTGCTCTCTCTCCATCCAGCCCCAATCCCCCTCTCGCTCTCTCCCCATTCAGCACCAATCCCCCTCTCCCTCTCTCCCCATCCAGCCCCAATCCCCCTCTCGCTCTCTCCATCCAGCCCCAATCCCCCTCTCGCTCTCTCTCCATCCAGCCCCAATCCCTCTCTCTCCATCCAGCCCCAATCCCTCTCTCTCCATCAGCCCCAAAACCCACTCTCTCCATCCAGCCCCAATCCCTCTCTCCATCCAGCCCCAATCCCTCTCTCCATCCAGCCCCAATCCCTCTCTCTCCATCCAGCCCCAATCCCTCCCTCCATCCAGCCCCAATCCCTCCCTCCATCCAGCCCCAATCCCTCCCTCCATCCAGCCCCAATCCCTCTCTCCATCCAGCCCCAATCCCTCCCTCCATCCAGCCCCAATCCCTCCCTCCATCCAGCACCAATCCCTCTCTCCATCCAGCCCCAATCCCTCCCTCCATCCAGCCCCAATCCCTCTCTCCATCCAGCCCCAACCCCTCTTTCCATCCAGCCCCAACCCCTCTCTCCATCCAGCCCCAATCCCTCCCTCCATCCAGCCCCAATCCCTCCCTCCATCCAGCCCCAACCCCTCCCTCCATCCAGCCCCAATCCCTCTCTCCATCCAGCCCCAACCCCTCTCTCCATCCAGCCCCAACCCCTCTCTCCATCCAGCCCCAATCCCTCCCTTCATCGAGCCCCAATCCCTCCCTCCATCCAGCCCCAATCCCTCTCTCCATCCAGCCCCAATCCCTCTCCATTCAGCCCCAACCCCTCCCTCCATCCAGCCCCAACCCCTCTCTCCATCCAGCCCCAATCCCTCTCTCCATCCAGCCCCAACCCCTCCCTCCATCCAGCCCCAATCCCTCTCTCCATCCAGCCCCAACTTCTCTCTCCATCCAGCCCCAACCTCTCTCTCTATCCAGCCCCAATCCCTCTCTCCATACAGCCCCAATCCCTCTCTCCATACAGCCCCAATCCCTCTCTCCATCCAGCCCCAATCCCTCTCTCCATCCAGCCCCAATCCCTCCCTCCATCCAGCCCCAATCCCTCCCTCCATCCAGCACCAATCGCTCTCTCCATCCAGCCCCAAACCCTCCCTCCATCCAGCCCCAATCCCTCTCTCCATCCAGCCCCAACCCCTCTCTCCATCCAGCCCCAACCCCTCTCTCCATCCAGCCCCAACCCCTCTCTCCATCCAGCCCCAACCCCTCTCTCCATCCAGCCCCAATCCCTCCCTCCATCCAGCCCCAATCCCTCTCTCCATCCAGCGCCAACTTCTCTCTCTATCCAGCCCCAACCCCTCTCTCCATCCAGCCCCAACCCCTCTCTCCATCCAGCCCCAATCCCTCCCTCCATCCAGCCCCAATCCCTCTCTCCATCCAGCCCCAACTTCTCTCTCTATCCAGCCCCAATCCCTCTCTCCATCCAGCCCCAATCCCTCTCTCCATCCAGCCCCAATCCCTCTCTCCATTCAGCCCCAATCCCGCTCTCCATCCAGCCCCAATCCCTCCCTCCATCCAGCCCCAATCCCTCCCTCCATCCAGCCCCAATCCCTCTCTCCATCCAGCCCCAACTTCTCTCTCTATCCAGCCCCAATCCCTCTCTCCATACAGAACCAATCCCTCTCTCCATCCAGCCCCAACCCCTCTCTCCATACAGCCCCAATCCCTCTCTCCATCCAGCCCCAACTTCTCTCTCTATCCAGCCCCAATCCCTCTCTCCATACAGCCCCAATCCCTCTCTCCATCCAGCCCCAATCCCTCTCTCCATCCAGCCCCAACTTCTCTCTCTATCCAGCCCCAATCCCTCTCTCCATTCAGCCCCAATCCCTCTCTCCATCCAGCCCCAATCCCTCCCTCCATCCAGCCCCAATCCCTCTCTCCATCCAGCCCCAACCCCTCTCTCCATACAGCCCCAATCCCTCTCTCTATCCAGCCCCAATCCCTCTCTCCATCCAGCCCCAATCCCTCTCTCCATCCAGCCCCAATCCCTCTCTCCATCCAGCCCCAATCCCTCTCTCCATCCAGCCCCAATCCCTCTCTCCATTCAGCCCCAATCCCTCTCTCCATCCAGCCCCAATCCCTCTCTCTCCATCAGCCCCAAAACCCACTCTCTCCATCCAGCCCCCACCCCTCCCTCTATCCAGCCCAAATCCCCTCTCTCACTATCCAGCACCAATTTCCCTCTCGCTCTCGCCATCCAGCCCCAATCCCATTCCCTCTCTATCCAGCCCCAAACCCCCTCTCCCTCTATCCAGCCCCAATTCCCCTCTCCCTCTATCCAGCCCCAATTCCCCTCTCGCTCTCGCCAACCAGCCCCAATTTCCCTCGCTCTTTCCCTCTATCTAACCCCAATCCCTCTCTCGCTCTCTCTCCATCCAGCACCAATCCATCTCCCTGTATCCAGCCCCAATCACTCTCTCTCCATCCAGCCCCAATCCCCCTCTTGCTCTCTCTCCATCCAGCCCCAATCCCCCTCTCGCTCTCTCCCCATCCAGCACCAATCCCCCTCTCCCTCTCTCCCCATCCAGCCCCAATCCCCCTCTCGCTCTCTCCATCCAGCCCCAATCCCTCTCTCTCCATCCAGCCCCAATCCCCCTCTTGCTCTCTCTCCATCCAGCCCCAATCCCCCTCTTGCTCTCTCCCCATCCAGCCCCAATCCCCCTCTCCCTCTCTCCCCATCCAGCCCCAATCCCCCTCTCGCTCTCTCCATCCAGCCCCAATCCCCCTCTCGCTCTCTCCATCCAGCCCCAATTCCCCTCTCGCTCTCTCCATCCAGCTCCAATCCCCCTCTCGCTCTCTCTCCATCCAGCCCAATCCCCCTCTCGCTCTCTCCATCAAGTCCCAATCCCCCTCTCGCTCTCTCTCTATCCAGACCCAACCCCACTCTCGCTCCCTCCATCCAGCCCCAATCCCCCTCTTGCTCTCTCTCCATCCAGCCCCAATCCCCCTCTCCCTCTCTCCATCCAGCCCCAATCCCCCTCCCTCTCTCCATCCAGCCCCAATCCCGCACTCGCTCTCTCTCTCCATCCAGCCCCAATCCCCCTCTCGCTCTCTCCATCCAGCCCCAATCCCCCTCCCTCTCTCTCTATCCAGCCCCAATTCCCCCTCTCGCTCTCTCTCCATCCAACCCCAATCCCCCTCTCCCTCCATCCAGTCCCAATCCCCCTCTCGCTCTCTCTCCATCCAGCCCCAATCCCCCTCCCTCTCTCTCCATCCAGCCCCAATCCCCCTCCCTCTCTCTCCATCCAGCCCCGATCCCCCTCCCTCTATCCAGCCCCAATCCCCCTCCCTCTCTCTCCATCCAACCCCAATCCCCCTCTCGCTCTCTCGCCATCCAGCCCCAATCCCCCTCTCGCTCTCTCCATCCAGCCCCAATCCCCCTCCCTCTCTCTTCATCCAGCCCCAATCCCCCTCCCTCTAACCAGCCCCAATCCCCCTCTCGCTCTCTCCATCCAGCCCCAATTCCCCTCTCCCTCTATCCAGCCCCAATTCCCATCTCGCTCTCGCCAACCAGCCCCAATTTCCCTCGCTCTTTCCCTCTATCTAACCCCAATCCCTCTCTCGCTCTCTCTCCATCCAGCACCAATCCATCTCCCTGTATCCAGCCCCAATCACTCTCTCTCCATCCAGCCCCAATCCCCCTCTTGCTCTCTCTCCATCCAGCCCCAATCCCCCTCTTGCTCTCTCCCCATCCAGCCCCAATCCCCCTCTCCCTCTCTCCCCATCCAGCCCCAATCCCCCTCTCGCTCTCTCCATCCAGCCCCAATCCCCCTCTCGCTCTCTCCATCCAGCCCCAATTCCCCTCTCGCTCTCTCCATCCAGCTCCAATCCCCCTCTCGCTCTCTCTCCATCCAGCCCAATCCCCCTCTCGCTCTCTCCATCAAGTCCCAATCCCCCTCTCGCTCTCTCTCTATCCAGACCCAACCCCACTCTCGCTCCCTCCATCCAGCCCCAATCCCCCTCTTGCTCTCTCTCCATCCAGCCCCAATCCCCCTCTCCCTCTCTCCATCCAGCCCCAATCCCCCTCCCTCTCTCCATCCAGCCCCAATCCCGCACTCGCTCTCTCTCTCCATCCAGCCCCAATCCCCCTCTCGCTCTCTCCATCCAGCCCCAATCCCCCTCCCTCTCTCTCTATCCAGCCCCAATTCCCCCTCTCGCTCTCTCTCCATCCAACCCCAATCCCCCTCTCCCTCCATCCAGTCCCAATCCCCCTCTCGCTCTCTCTCCATCCAGCCCCAATCCCCCTCCCTCTCTCTCCATCCAGCCCCAATCCCCCTCCCTCTCTCTCCATCCAGCCCCGATCCCCCTCCCTCTATCCAGCCCCAATCCCCCTCCCTCTCTCTCCATCCAACCCCAATCCCCCTCTCGCTCTCTCGCCATCCAGCCCCAATCCCCCTCTCGCTCTCTCCATCCAGCCCCAATCCCCCTCCCTCTCTCTTCATCCAGCCCCAATCCCCCTCCCTCTAACCAGCCCCAATCCCCCTCTCGCTCTCTCCATCCAGCCCCAATCCCCCTCTCCCTCTCTCTTTATCCAGCCCCAAACCCCCTCCCTCTCTCTCCATCCAACTCCAATCCCCCTCTCACTCTCTCTCCATCCAGCCCCAATCCCCCTCTCGCTCTCTCCATCCAGCCCCAATCCCCCTCCCTCTCTCTCCATCCAGCCCCAATCCCCCTCCCTCTCTCTCCATCCAACCCCAATCCCCCTTTCCCTCTCTCTCCATCCAGCCCCAATCCCCCTCTCCCTCTCTCTCCATCCAGCCCCAATCCCCCTCTCTCTCTCCATCCCACCCCAATCCCCCTCTCGCTCTCTCCATCCAGCCCCAATCCCCCTCTCCCTCTCTCTTTATCCAGCCCCAATCCCCCTCCCTCTCTCTCCATCCAACTCCAATCCCCCTCTCACTCTCTCTCTATCCAGCCCCAATCCCTCTCTCGCTCTCTCTCCATCCAGCCCCAATCCCCCTCCCTCGCTCTCTATCCAACCCCAATCCCCCTCTCGCTCTCTCCATCCAGCCCCAATCCCCCTCCCTCGCTCTCTATCCAGCCCCAATCCCCCTCTCGCTCTCTCTCCATGCAGCCCCAATCCCCCTCCCTCTCTCTCCATCCAGCCCAAATCCCCCTCTCGCTCTATCCAGCCCCAATCCCCCTCTCGATCTCTCTATCCAGCACCAATCGCTCTTTCTCTCTCCCTCCATCCAGACCCAGTCGCTCTTTCTCCCTCCCTCCATCCAGCTCCAATCCCCCTTCACTCTCTGCCTCCACCCCCTCCCAACCCCCCTCTCTCTCCACTGAACCGAAAAGCCCCATTAGACATATTAAAAAGAGATAACATTGGGAACACTCAGTGGCTCAGCTAGTGTGCGTGGAGAGACAGATTGTGATTCAGCACCATGAAAACTTTGTTGACATTCGAGTCGAACAGGAGTGTGGAACACGAAAGGTCCGAAACCAGACTAGCTGAGAGACGCTTCCGCAGCAGAAGATGAACTCACTTGCTCTGTTGGTCAGGCAGCACCGCTTTCACAGACTCATCCTCAGCCTGGTCTCTGAAACAGTACACAGTAAGAGACACGTAGTTACAACAGTGAGCACAGGGTCAGCTGTGATCCCACTGACACTGCAGCCAACAGGCCCAGTAGTAGGAGCAGCACCCAGGGGTGGGACTGAGCATCATAAACATGGAGCAGGAGAGCAGCACCCAGAGGTGGGACTTGGTGTCTGAGCTCCAAATTAGGAATGGGGTTTGGAGTGAGCAATGAGGTGGTGGCTGGAGAGTGCTGCGGCAGTAATCCTGCGCGAGACAGCCAATGAAAGAGTTTGTTAAATTACCAATCAGACTAAGCGTGCAGTGTCCACGTTCTCCATGTGACTGGGAACAGTTTATGACCAATGCAAACAACTGCTATCAGCAAAGGACAGTCAGAGTCCAACTGCTATCGCCGAAGGACAGTCAGAGTCCAACTGCTATCGCCAAAGGACAGTCAGAGTCCAACTGCTATCAGCAAAGGACAGTCAGAGTCCAACTGCTATCGCCAAAGGACAGTCAGAGTCCAACTGCTATCAGCAAAGGACAGTCAGAGTCCAACTGCTATCGCCAAAGGACAGTCAGAGTCCAACTACTATCAGCAAGGACAGTCAGAGTCCAACTGCTTTCGCCGAAGGACAGTCAGAGTCTAAATGCTATCAGCAAAGGACAGTCAGAGTCCAACTGCTATCGCCGAAGGACAGTCAGAGTCCAACTGCTATCGCCGAAGGACAGTCAGAGTCCAACTGCTTTCGCCGAAGGACAGTCAGAGTTCAACTGCTATCAGCAAAGGACAGTCAGAGTCCAACTGCTATCAGCAAAGGACAGTCAGAGTCCAACTGCTATCGCCGAAGGACAGTCAGAGTCCAACTGCTATTGCTGAAATACAGTCAGAGTCCAACTGCTTTCAGCAAAGGGAATTTCCAGTTCCAGATGAGCAGAAACTAACATGGAATGACTGGCTATTCCCTCACTGTGCGCTTTGACATGCCTCGGCAGGGCGACACAATTCTCTCTCTCTCAGAACGTCTATAATACACGGGGATCAATTCTAGACTTGTAAATTATTGGGAGTACAGGCACCCACACACCTACCTCTCAATGTCGCTCTTCTCAACCAGACACTGTAGAACGGCATCTAAACGATGACGGGCTGTTGAAGCCTCGAGGTCTGCAGGAGACAGAAACCACGTCACTGACTAAACATGGACTGCAGCAGATCAAGGAGGCAGCTCAGCACCAGTTTCTCAAGGGCAGCTAAGGATGGGCAATAAATGCTGGACCAGCCAGCGAAGCCCACATCCTGTGAATGAATTTAAAAAAAGTAGAAGGAGCGCCGCACTGTCGGAGGGTCAGTACTGAGGGAGTGCTACACTGTCAGAGGGTCAGTACTGAGGGAGTGCTGCACTGTCGGAGGGTCAGTACTGAGGGAGTGCTGCACTGTCAGAGGGTCAGTACTGAGGGAGTGCTGCACTGTTGGAGCGTCAGTACTGAGGGAGTGCTGCACTGTCGGAGGGTCAGTACTGAGGGAGTGCTGCACTGTCGCAGGGTCAGTACTGAGGGAGTGCTGCACTGTCGGAGGGTCAGTGCTGAGGGAGTGCTGCACTGTCAGAGGGTCAATACTGAGGGAGTGCTGCACTGTCGGAGGGTCAGTGCTGAGGGAGTGCTGCACTGTCGGAGGGTCAGTACTGAGGGAGTGCTGCACTGTCGGAGGGTCAGTACTGAGGGAGTGCTGCACTGTTGAAGGGTCAGTACTGAGGGAGTGCTGCACTGTCGGAGGGTCAGCACTGAGGGAGCGCCGCACTGTCGGAGGGTCAGTACTGAGGGAGTGCTGCACTGTCGGAGGGTCAGTACTGAGGGAGTGCTGCACTGTCAGAGGGTCAGTACTGAGGGAGTGCTGCACTGTCAGAGGGTCAGTACTGAGGGAGCGCTGCACTGTCGGAGGGTCAGTACTGAGGGAGTGCTGCACTGTCGGAGGGTCAGTACTGAGGGAGTGCTGCACTGTCGGAGGGTCAGTACTGAGGGAGTGCTGCACTGTCGGAGGGTCAGTACTGAGGGAGCGCCGCACTGTCGGAGGGTCAGTACTGAGGGAGTGCTGCACTGTCGGAGGGTCAGTACTGAGGGAGTGCTGCACTGTCGGAGGGTCAGTACTGAGGGAGTGCCGCACTGTCAGAGTGTCATACTGAGGGAGTGCTGCACTGTCAGAGGGTCAGTACTGAGGGAGTGCTGCACTGTCGGAGGGTCAGTGCTGAGGGAGTGCCGCACTGTCAGAGTGTCATACTGAGGGAGTGCTGCACTGTCAGAGTGTCATACTGAGGGAGTGCTGCACTGTCGGAGGGTCAGTACTCAGGGATCAGAAGTGCCATGTTTCGGGTGAGACATTAAATCGAGGCCCCCGTCTGCCCCCTTCGGCGGGTGTAAAAGATCCCACGAGCACTATTGGGAAGAGCAGGGCGGGCGAGTTCTCCCTGGTGTCCCTGGACCCAATATTTATCCCTCAACCAACGTCACTAAATACAGATGATCTGGGTCATTATCGCATCGCTGTTTGTGGGATCTTGCTGTGCACAAATTGGCTGCTGCGTTTCCTACATTACAACAGTGACCTCACCTCAAAAAGTCCTTCACTGGCTGTGAAGCTTTGGGATGTCCTGAGGTGGGGACGGGCGATGGAGAAATGAGTTGTCTTTTGCTTGTCTCTTCCAAACCCAGGCCACTCCTTGGCGGGGGGGGGGGGGGGGGGGGGGGCTGTGTCCGCCAGGCCTGGGGGGGGGGGGGGGGGGGGGGCTGTGTCCACAAGGCCTGGGAGGGGGGGGGCGGGGCTGTGTCCTGTGTCCCAAGCCCTCAGGTCCATTTTGTTTCGGTGCAGGTTCGACCATTTTCACTGATGTGCTCAGCACCACCTGCTGTCTGAAAGCTGTACTGCAGCTCAACGAAATTCACCCTTTAAAACATCACACAGGAACAGGAGGAGGCCATTCAGCCCCCTCGAGCCTGTTACACAGGAACAGGAGGAGGCCCATTCAGCCCCTCGAGCCTGTTACACAGGAACAGGAGGAGGCCCATTCAGCCCCACGAGCCTGTTACACAGGAACAGGAGGAGGCCCATTCAGCCCCACGAGCCTGTTACACAGGAACAGGAGGAGGCCCATTCAGCCCCACGAGCCTGTTACACAGGAACAGGAGGAGGCCCATTCAGCCCCACGAGCCTGTTACACAGGAACAGGAGGAGGCCCATTCAGCCCCTCGAGCCTGTTACACAGGAACAGGAGGAGGCCCATTCAGCCCCCTCGAGCCTGTTACACAGGAACAGGAGGAGGCCCATTCAGCCCCACGAGCCTGTTACACAGGAACAGGAGGAGGCCCATTCAGCCCCTCGAGCCTGTTACACAGGAACAGGAGGAGGCCCATTCAGCCCCCTCGAGCCTGTTACACAGGAACAGGAAGAGGCCATTCAGCCCCTCGAGCCTGTTACACAGGAACAGGAAGAGGCCATTCAGCCCCTCGAGCCTGTTACACAGGAACAGGAAGAGGCCATTCAGCCCCTCGAGCCTGTTACACAGGAACAGGAAGAGGCCATTCAGCCCCTCGAGCCTGTTACACAGGAACAGGAAGAGGCCATTCAGCCCCTCGAGCCTGTTACACAGGAACAGGAAGAGGCCATTCAGCCCCCTCGAGCCTGTTACACAGGAACAGGAAGAGGCCATTCAGCCCCTCGAGCCAGTTACACAGGAACAGGAAGAGGCCATTCAGCCCCCTCGAGCCTGTTACACAGGAACAGGAAGAGGCCATTCAGCCCCTCGAGCCTGTTACACAGGAACAGGAAGAGGCCATTCAGCCCCCTCGAGCCTGTTACACAGGAACAGGAAGAGGCCATTCAGCCCCTCGAGCCTGTTACACAGGAACAGGAAGAGGCCATTCAGCCCCTCGAGCCTGTTACACAGGAACAGGAAGAGGCCATTCAGCCCCTCGAGCCTGTTACACAGGAACAGGAGGAGGCCATTCAGCCCCTCGAGCCTGTTACACAGGAACAGGAGGAGGCCCATTCAGCCCCCTCGAGCCTGTTACACAGGAACAGGAGGAGGCCATTCAGCCCCTCTCGAGCCTGTTACACAGGAACAGGAAGAGGCCATTCAGCCCCTCGAGCCTGTTACACAGGAACAGGAAGAGGCCATTCAGCCCCTCGAGCCTGTTACACAGGAACAGGAAGAGGCCATTCAGCCCCTCGAGCCTGTTACACAGGAACAGGAGGAGGCCATTCAGCCCCTCGAGCCTGTTACACAGGAACAGGAGGAGGCCCATTCAGCCCCCTCGAGCCTGTTACACAGGAACAGGAGGAGGCCATTCAGCCCCCTCGAGCCTGTTACACAGGAACAGGAGGAGGCCATTCAGCCCCCTCGAGCCTGTTACACAGGAACAGGAGGAGGCCATTCAGCCCCTCGAGCCTGTTACACAGGAACAGGAGGAGGCCATTCAGCCCCCTCGAGTCTGTTACACAGGAATAGGAGGAGGCCATTCAGCCCCCTCGAGCCTGTTACACAGGAACAGGAGGAGGCCATTCAGCCCCTCGAGTCTGTTACACAGGAACAGGAGGAGGCCATTCAGCCCCCTCGAGCCTGTTACACAGGAACAGGAGGAGGCCATTCAGCCCCCTCGAGCCTGTTACACAGGAACAGGAGGAGGCCCATTCAGCCCCCTCGAGCCTGTTACACAGGAACAGGAGGAGGCCATTCAGCCCCCTCGAGCCTGTTACACAGGAACAGGAGGAGGCCATTCAGCCCCTCGAGCCTGTTACACAGGAACAGGAGGAGGCCCATTCAGCCCCCTCGAGCCTGTTACACAGGAACAGGAGGAGGCCCATTCAGCCCCTCGAGCCTGTTACACAGGAACAGGAGGAGGCCCATTCAGCCCCTCGAGCCTGTTACACAGGAACAGGAGGAGGCCATTCAGCCCCCTCGAGCCTGTTACACAGGAACAGGAGGAGGCCCATTCAGCCCCTCGAGCCTGTTACACAGGAACAGGAGGAGGCCATTCAGCCCCCTCGAGCCTGTTACACAGGAACAGGAGGAGGCCATTCAGCCCCTTGAGCCTGTTACACAGGAACAGGAGGAGGCCCATTCAGCCCCCTCGAGCCTGTTACACAGGAACAGGAGGAGGCCATTCAGCCCCCTCGAGCCTGTTACACAGGAACAGGAGGAGGCCATTCAGCCCCCTCGAGCTTGTTACACAGGAACAGGAGGAGGCCATTCAGCCCCTCGAGCCTGTTACACAAGAACAGGAGGAGGCCATTCAGCCCCCTCGAGCCTGTTACACAGGAACAGGAGGAGGCCATTCAGCCCCCTCGAGCCTGTTACACAGGAACAGGAGGAGGCCCATTCAGCTCCCTCGAGCCTGATACACAGGAACAGGAGGAGGCCCATTCAGCTCCCTCGAGCCTGTTACACAGGAACAGGAAGAGGCCCATTCAGCCCCTCGAGCCTGTTACACAGGAACAGGAGGAGGCCCATTCAGCCCCTCGAGCCTGTTACACAGGAACAGGAGGAGGCCCATTCAGCCCCTCGAGCCTGTTACACAGGAACAGGAGGAGGCCCATTCAGCCCCCTCGAGCCTGTTACACAGGAACAGGAGGAGGCCATTCAGCCCCCTCGAGCCTGTTACACAGGAACAGGAGGAGGCCATTCAGCCCCCTGGAGCCTGTTACACAGGAACAGGAGGAGGCCATTCAGCCCCCTCGAGCCTGTTACACAGGAACAGGAGGAGGGACATTCAGCCCCCTCGAGCCTGTTACACAGGAACAGGAGGAGGCCATTCAGCCCCCTCGAGCCTGTTACACAGGAACAGGAGGAGGCCATTCAGCCCCTCGAGCCTGTGACACAGGAACAGGAGGAGGCCATTCAGCCCCTCGAGCCTGTTACACAGGAACAGGAGGAGGCCATTCAGCCCCTCGAGCCTGTTACACAGGAACAGGAGGAGGCCATTCAGCCCCTCGAGCCTGTTACACAGGAACAGGAGGAGGCCATTCAGCCCCCTCGAGCCTGTTACACAGGAACAGGAGGAGGCCATTCAGCCCCCTCGAGCCTGTTACACAGGAACAGGAGGAGGCCCATTCAGCCCCCTCGAGCCTGTTACACAGGAACAGGAGGAGGCCCATTCAGCCCCTCGAGCCTGTTACACAGGAACAGGAGGAGGCCATTCAGCCCCCTCGAGCCTGTTACACAGGAACAGGAGGAGGCCATTCAGCCCCTCGAGCCTGTTACACAGGAACAGGAAGAGGCCATTCAGCCCCTCGAGCCTGTTACACAGGAACAGGAGGAGGCCCCATTCAGCCCCCTCGAGTCTGTTACACAGGAACAGGAGGAGGCCCATTCAGCCCCCTTCGAGCCTGTTACACAGGAACAGGAGGAGGCCCATTCAGCCCCCTCGAGCCTGTTACACAGGAACAGGAGGCCATTCAGCCCCTCGAGCCTGTTACATAGGAACAGGAGGAGGCCCATTCAGCCCCTCTCGAGCCTGTTACACAGGAACAGGAGGAGGCCCATTCAGCCCCTCTCGAGCCTGTTACACAGGAACAGGAGGAGGCCATTCAGCCCCTCGAGCCTGTTACATAGGAACAGGAGGAGGCCATTCAGCCCCTCGAGCCTGTTACATAGGAACAGGAGGAGGCCATTCAGCCCCCTCGAGCCTGTTACACAGGAACAGGAGGAGGCCCATTCAGCCCCTCGAGCCTGTTACACAGGAACAGGAGGAGGCCATTCAGCCCCTCGAGCCTGTTACACAGGAACAGGAGGAGGCCCATTCAGCCCCTCGAGCCTGTTACACAGGAACAGGAGGAGGCCATTCAGCCCCCTCGAGCCTGTTACACAGGAACAAGAAGAGGCCATTCAGCCCCCTCGAGCCTGTTACACAGGAATAGGAGGAGGCCATTCAGCCCCCTCGAGCCTGTTACACAGGAACAGGAGGAGGCCATTCAGCCCCCTCGAGCCTGTTACACAGGAACAGGAGGAGGCCATTCAGCCCCCTCGAGCCTGTTACACAGGAACAGGAGGAGGCCCATTCAGCCCCCTCGAGCCTGTTACACAGGAACAGGAGGAGGCCCATTCAGCCCCTCGAGCCTGTTACACAGGAACAGGAGGAGGCCCATTCAGCCCCCTCGAGCCTGTTACACAGGAACAGGAGGAGGCCCATTCAGCCCCTTGAGCCTGTTACACCGGGTTAGTAGGAGGCCATTCAGCCCCTCGAGCCTGCTCTGCCATTGAATCTGATCATGCCTGATCTGTATCTTAACTCCATCTACCCGCCTCGGTTCTGTAACCCTTAATCCCCTTAACCAACAAAAATCTCTCAATCTCAGGGTTGAAATTTTCTGTTGACCCCACCCAGCCTCGACAGCTTTTTCTGGGGGAGAGAGTTCCAGATTTCCACACCCCCCTTTTTGTGAGGAATTGCTTCCTGACATCACCCCCTGAACAGCCTGGCTCCAATTTTAAGGTTCTGCCTCCTAGTTCTGGACTCTCCACCCTTCCCCCACCCCGGGAAACAGTTTCTCTCTATCGATCCTATCAAATCTTTTACTCATCTTAAACCCCTCGATTAGATCACTCCTTAATCTTTGATACCGGAGGGAGAAATAAGTATTTGGGGGAGCAGGGGAGGAAGAACAGTAATGTGGGAAGGTGGGAAGCAGACATTGGGGGAGGATGCTGGGCTGCTGGGGGGTAAGGTCAATGTCAGCCTACCTGATTTCTCTGTCTTGACCTTCACGGAAAGCATGCTGGTGCTGGGCGGTCTCATTCACACAACAGGTCTCACAGTCAGCACAGGATGCACCGCCGAGATTCACACCACTCCAAAATGCCTCTGACAGGGGGAATACAACCAGAGAGGCAGCATTACTGAGCATTAACATTTAGCATCATAGTGTTCATCCCTTGACTCATTCCCTGAGCCAGCTGGATTTATATGTCAGGAGAGATAGTCAGTAACACAGGGGTGCTGGGAGAAAGGGGTTACTGAGTGACAGTGTGAGGGAGCTGGATTAACATCAGTACAGATACAGTCAGTAACACAGGGCACTGGGGGAGAGGGGTTACTGAGTGACAGAGTGAGGGAGCTGGATTAACATCAGTAGAGATACAGTCAGTAACACAGGGTGCTGGGGGGAGAGGGGTTACTGAGTGACAGTGTGAGGGAGCTGGATTATCATCATTACAGATACAGTCAGTAACACAGGGCGCTGGGGGGTGAGGGGTTACTGAGTGACAGTGTGAGGGAGCTGGATTAACATCAGTAGAGATACAGTCAGTAACACAGGGAGCTGGGGGGAGAGGGGTTACTGAGTGACAGTGTGAGGGAGCTGGATTAACATCAGTAGAGATACAGTCAGTAACACAGGGCGCTGGGGGGAGAGGGGTTACTGAGTGACAGTGTGAGGGAGCTGGATTAACATCAGTAGAGATACAGTCAGTAACACAGGGCGCTGGGGGGGGAGAGGGGTTACTGAGTGACAGTGTGAGGGAGCTGGATTAACATCAGTAGAGATACAGTCAGTAAGAAAGGGCGCTGGGGGAGAGGGGTTACTGAGTGACAGTGTGAGGGAGCTGGATTAACATCAGTAGAGATACAGTCAGTAACACAGGGCGCTGGGGGGTGAGGGGTTACTGAGTGACAGTGTGAGGGAGCTGGATTAACATCAGTAGAGATACAGTCAGTAACACAGGGCGCTGGGGGGAGAGCGGTTACTGAGTGACAGTGTGAGGGAGCTGGATTAACATCAGTAGAGATACAGTCAGTAACACAGGGAGCTCGGGGGAGAGGGGTTACTGAGTGACAGTGTGAGGGGTCTGGATTAACATCAGTAGAGATACAGTCAGTAACACAGGGCGCTGGGGGGAGAGGGGTTACTGAGTGACAATGTGAGGGGTCTGGATTAACATCAGTAGAGATACAGTCAGTAACACAGGGCGCTGAGGGGAGAGGGGTTACTGAGTGACAGTATGAGGGAGCTGGATTAACATCATTAGTGATACAGTCAATAACACAGGGAGCTGGGGGGAGAGGGGTTACTGAGTGACAGTGTGAGGGGTCTGGATTAACATCAGTAGAGATACAGTCAGTAACACAGGGCACTGGGGGAGAGGGGTTACTGAGTGACAGTGTGAGGGGTCTGGATTAACATCAGTAGAGATACAGTCAGTAACACAGGGCACTGGGGGGAGAGGGGTTACTGAGTTACAGTGTGAGGGAGCTGGATTAACATCATTAGTGATACAGTCAGTAACACAGGGCGCTGGGGGGGAGAGGGGTTACTGAGTGACAGTGTGAGGGATCTGGGTTAACATCAGTAGAGATACAGTCAGTAACACAGGGTGCTGGGGGAGAGGGGTTACTGAGTGACAGTGTGAGGGAGCTGGGTTAACATCAGTAGAGATACAGTCAGTAACACAGGGCGCTGGGGGGAGAGGGGTTACTGAGTGACAGTGTGAAGGGTCTGGATTATCATCAGTAGAGATACAGTCAGTAACACAGGGTGCTGGGGGGTGAGGGGTTACTGAGTGACAGTGTGAGGGAGCTGGATTAACATCAGTAGAGATACAGTCAGTAACACAGGGCGCTGGGGGGAGAGGGGTTACTGAGTGACAGTGTGAGGGAGCTGGATTAGCATCAGTAGAGATACAGTCAGTAACACAGGGCGCTGAGGGGAGAGGGGTTACTGAGTGACAGTGTGAGGGAGCTGGATTAATATCAGTAGAGATACAGTCAGTAACACAGGGCGCTGGGGGCTGGGGGGGAGGAGAGGGGTTACTGAGTGACAGTGTGAGGGAGCTGGATTAACATCAGTACAGATACAGTCAGTAACACAGGGTGCTGGGGGGAGAGGGGTTACTGAGTGACCGTGTGAGGGAGCTGGATTAACATCAGTACAGATACAGTCAGTAACACAGGGTGCTGGGGGGAGAGGGGTTACTGAGTGACAGTGTGAGGGTGCTGGATTAACATCAGTAGAGATACAGTCAGTAACACAGGGCGCTGGGGGGAGAGGGGTTACTGAGTGACAGTGTGAGGGAGCGGGATTAACATCAGTAGAGATACAGTCAGTAACACAGGGCGCTGGGGGGAGAGGGGTTACTGAGTGACAGTGTGAGGGAGCTGGATTAACATCAGTACAGATACAGTCAGTAACACAGGGCACTGGGGGAGAGGGGTTACTGAGTGACAGTGTGAGGGAGCTGGATTAACATCAGTAGAGATACAGTCAGTAACACAGGGCGCTGGGGGGAGAGGGGTCACTGAGTGACAGTGTGAGGGAGCTGGATTAACATCAGTAGAGATACAGTCAGTAACACAGGGCGCTGGGGGGGAGAGGGGTTACTGAGTGACAGTGTGAGGGAGCTGGATTAACATCAGTACAGATACAGTCAGTAACACAGGGCGCTGGGGGGGAGAGGGGATACTGAGTGACAGTGTGAGGGAGCTGGATTAACATCAGTAGAGATACAGTCAGTAACACAGGGTGCTGGGGGAGAGGGGTTACTGAGTGACAGTGTGAGGGGCCTGGATTAACATCAGTAGAGATACAGTCAGTAACACAGGGTGCTGGGGGGAGAGGGGTTACTGAGTGACAGTGTGAGGGGTCTGGATTAACATCAGTAGAGATACAGTCAATAACACAGGGTACTGGGGGAGAGGGGTTACTGAGTGACAGTGTGAGGGAGCTGGATTAACATCAGTACAGATACAGTCAGTAACACAGGGCGCTGGGGGGAGAGGGGTTACTGAGTGACAGTGTGAGGGGGCTGGATTAACATCAGTAAGAGATACAGTCAGTAACACAGGGCGCGGGGGGAGGGGGGTTACTGAGTGACAGTGTGAGGGAGCTAGATTAATATCAGTAGAGATACAGTCAGTAACACAGGGCGCTGGGGGGAGAGGGGTTACTGAGTGACAGTGTGAGGGAGCTGGATTAACATCAGTAGAGATACAGTCAGTAACACAGGGCGCGGGGGGAGGGGGGTTACTGAGTGACAGTGTGAGGGAGCTAGATTAATATCAGTAGAGATACAGTCAGTAACACAGAGAGCTGGGTGGGGGGAGAGGGGTTACTGAGTGACAGTGTGAGGGAGCTGGATTAACATCAGTAGAGATACAGTCAGTAACACAGGGCGCTGGGGGTGGAGGGGAGGAGAGGGGTTACTGAGTGACAGTGTGAGGGGTCTGGATTAACATCAGTAGAGATACAGTCAGTAACACAGGGCGCTGAGGGGAGAGGGGTTACTGAGTGACAGTGTGAGGGAGCTGGATTAACATCATTAGTGATACAGTCAATAACACAGGGAGCTGGGGGGAGAGGGGTTACTGAGTGACAGTGTGAGGGGTCTGGATTAACATCAGTAGAGATACAGTCAGTAACACAGGGCGCTGGGGGGAGAGGGGTTACTGAGTGACAGTGTGAGGGAGCTGGATTAACATCATTAGTGATACAGTCAGTAACACAGGGAGCTGGGGGGGAGAGCGGTTACTGAGTGACAGTGTGAGGGAGCTGGGTTAACATCAGTAGAGATACAGTCAGTAACACAGGGCGCTGGGGGGAGAGGGGTTACTGAGTGACAGTGTGAGGGAGCTGGATTAACATCAGTAGAGATACAGTCAGTAACACAGGGCGCTGGGGGGTGAGGGGTTACTGAGTGACAGTGTGAAGGAGCTGGATTAACATCATTAGTGATACAGTCAGTAACAGTAATATCTATAGGGACAGAGTCAGGAACAGCCTCTCGTGGTCCCAGGGTGAATCTAGAAAGTTCAGCGGGGACATGAAAAAAATAAGAGAAGCAATGAGAGAATATGAGAAAGGCAGGCAGCTAACATAAAAGAGAATCGTGTCGGTGCAGACTCGATGGGCCGAAGGGCCTCTTCTGCATTGTATGATTCTGTGATTAGTCCTCTATAGACATATAAATAGGGTGGCAAAAGGAGGAGTGGGGCCAATTAGAGACCAAAAAGGGCATTTACACATAGAGACAAGAGGGCGTAACTGAGGTATTAAATGAATACTTTGCATCTGTCTTTACAAGGAAGAAGATGCTGCCAAGTCATGGAGAAAGAGGAGGTAGTTGAGATACTGGATGGGCTAACTACTGATAAAGAGGAGGTTTCGGATAGGCTGCCTGTACTTAAAGTTGATCAGACACCAGAGTCGGATGAGATGACTCCAAGGATATGGAGGGAAGAATGGAAATCACAGAGGCACTGGCTATGATCTTTCAGTCCTCCTCAGACTAAGGGGTAGTGCCAGAGGACTGAAGAATTGCACATGTTTAACCCTTGTTCAAAAAACATGTAAAGGTAAACCCAGCAACTACAGGGCAGTCAGTTCAACCTCGGTGCTGGGGAAACTTTTAGAAATGATCAGTTGAGACAAAACAGTCATATGCAGATTAATTAAGGAAAACCAGCATGGATTTGTTAAAGGTAAATCATGTTTGAGTAGTTTGATAAGGTAACAGAGCGGATTGATGAGGTTAATGCAGTTTTAAAGATGTTTAATAAGATGCACATAACAGGCCTGTGAGTAAAATTGAAGCCCATGGAATGAAAGGAACAGTGGATATGAAATTGACCATGTGACAAGAAACAGGGAGTAGTGGTGAATGATTGTTTTTTTTTTGGAAGAAGGTTTATAGTGGGTGGTCCCACAATTCCTTTCTTGGTCTATGTTAATGTCCTAGACTCGGTGGTATAATTTCAAAATTTACAGATGACTCAAAACTTGGAAGTGTTGTGAACTGTCAGGATGATAATATAGAACTTCAAAAGGATATAGACTGGCTGGTGGAATGGGTGGAAATGAGGCAGATGAAATTTAATGCATTATATTTAAGTGTGGAGTGATGCATTTTGGTAGGAAGAATGAGGAGAGAGGG
>NW_027599901.1:0-20510 GCF_964194155.1 Cetorhinus maximus | reverse complement strand
CAGCCTCTCTCTGCTCACTGTAGTCTTGCTCTTTACAGCCCCACTCTGCTCACTGGATTAGATTTTTAAAAAGGTGGGAGGAGGCTGACAGGGAGCGTAAACTGGAAATTAAATTTGCTATAAAAACCAATCTGAATTATCAAATATACACTCTGCTCACTGTAGTCTCTCTCTTTACAGCCCCACTCTGCTCACTGTAGTCTCTCTCTTTACAGCCCCACTCTGCTCACTGTAGTCTCCCTCTTTACAGCCCCACTCAGCTGACTGTAGACACGCTCTTTACAACCCCAGTCTGCTCACTGTAGTCTCTCTCTTTACAGTCCCGCTTTGCTTACTGTAGTCTCTAACGTTACAGCCCACTCTGCTCACTGTAGTCGCTCTCTTTACAGCCCCACTCTGCTCACTGTAGTCTCTCTCTTATCAGCATCTCTCTGCTCACTGTATCTCTCTATTTACAGTCCCACTCTGCTCCCTGTTGTCTCGCACTTTACATCCCCACTCTGCTCACTGTTGTCTCTCTCTTTACAGTCCCACTCTGCTCACTGTAGTCTCTGTCTTTACAGCCCCACTCTGCTCATTGTAGTCTCTCTCTTCACAGCCCCACTCATAACACTGATGTATCTCTCTTTACTGCCCCACTCTGCTCACTGTAGTCTCGCTCTTAACAGCCTCTCTCTACTCACTGTAGTCTCGCTCTTTACAGCCTCACTCTGCTTACTGTAGTCTCTCTCTTTACAGCCCCACTCTGCTCACTGTAGTCTCGCTCTTTACAGCCTTACTCTGCTCACTGTAGTCCCTCTACTTACAGCTCCACTCTGCTCACTGTAGTCTCTCTCTTTACAGCCCCACTCTGCTCACTGTAGTCTCTCTCTTTAATGCGCCAATCTGCTCACTGTAGTCTTGCTCTTTACAGCCCCACTCTGCTCACTGTAGTCTCTCTCTTTACAGTCCCGCTCTGCTCACTGTAGTCTCTCTCTTTACAGCCCCACTCTGCTCACTGAAGTCTCTCTCTTTACAGCCGCACTCTGCTCACTGTAGTCTCTCTCTTTACAGCCCCACTCTGACACTGTAGTCTCAATCTTTACAGCCCGACTCTGCTCACTGTATTCTCTCTGTTTACTGCCCCACTCTGCTCACTGCAGTCTCTCTCTTTACAGCCACGCTCTGCTCACTGAAGTCTCTATCTTTAAAGCCCCACTCAGCTCACTGTAGTCTCTCTCTTTACAGCCTCACTCTGCTCACTGTAGTCTCTCAATTTACAGCCCCACTCAGCTCACTGTAGTCTCGCTCTTTACAGCCCCACTCTGCTCACTGTAGTCTCTCTCTTTACAGCCCCACTCTGCTCACTGTTGTCACTCTCTTTATTCCCCACTCTGCTCACTGTAGTCTCGTTCTTTACAGTCTCAATCTGCTCACTGTAGTCTCTCTCTTTAGAGCCTCACTCTGCTCACTGTAGTCTCGCTGTTTACAGCACCACTCTGCTCACTGTAGTCTCTCTCTTTACAGCCCCACTCTGCTCACTGTAGTCTCTCTCTTTACAGCCCCACTCTGCTCACTGTAGTCTCTCTCTTTACAGCCCCACTCTGCTCACTGTAGTCTAACTCTTTACAGTACCACTCGGCTGACTGTAGTCTCGCACTTTACAACCCCAGTCTGCTCACTGTAGTCTCTCTCTTTACAGTCCCGCTTTGCTTACTGTAGTCTCTCTCTTTACAGCCCCACTCTGCTCACTGTAGTCTCTCTCTTTACAGCCCCACTCTGCTCACTGTAGTCTCTCCAATTACAGCCCCACTCTGCTCACTGTAGTCTCGCTCTTTACAGCCCCACTCTGCGCACTGTAGTTTCGGTCTTCACAGCCCTACTCTGCTCACTGTAGTCTCTCTCTTTAATGCCCCACTCTGCTCACTGTAGTCTCTATCTTAACAGTCCCGCTCTGCTCACTGTAGTCTCTCTCTTTACAGCCCCACTCTGCTCACTGTAGTCTCTCTCTTTACAGCCTCTCTCTGCTCACTGTTGTCTCTCTCTTTACAGCCCCACTCTGCGCACTGTAGTCTCTCTCATTACAGCCCCACTCTGCTCACTGTAGTCTCTCTCTTTACAGCCCCACTCTGCTCACTGAAGTCTCTCCCGCAACAGCCCCACTCTGCTCACTGTAGTCTCTCTCTTTACAGCCCCACTCTGCTCACTGAAGTCTCTCCCGCAACAGCCCCACTCTGCTCACTGTAGTCTCTTTCTTTACAACCCCACTCTGCTCACTGAAGTCTCTCCCGCAACAGCCCCACTCTGTTCACTGTAGTCCCTTTCTTTACAGCTCCACTCTGCTCACTGTAGTGTCTCTCTTTACAGCCCCACTCTGCTCACTGTAGTCTCTCTCTTTACAGCCTCTCTCTGCTCACTGTAGTCTCTCTCTTTACAGCCCCACTCTGCTCACTGTAGTCTCTCTCTTTACAGCCCCACTCTGCACACTGTAGTCTCTCTCTTTACAGCCCCACTCTGCTCACTGTAGTCTCTCTCTTTACAGCCCTACTCTGCTCAATGTAGTCTCTCTCTTTACAGCCTCTCTCTGCCCACTGTATTCTCTGTCTTTACAGCCCCACTCTGCTCACTGTAGTCTCTCTCTTTACAGCCCCACTCTGCTCACTGTAGTCTCTCTCTTTACAGCCCCACTCTGCTCACTGTAGTCTCACTCTTTACAGCCCCGCTCTGCTCACTGTAGTCTCTCTCTGTACAGCCCCACTCTGCTCACTGTAGTCTCTCTCTGTACAGCCCCACTCTGCTCACGGTAGTCTCTCTCTTTACAGCCCCACTCTGCTCACTGCAGTCTCTCTCTTTACAGCCCCACTCTGCTCACTGTAGTCTCACTCTTTACAGCCCCGCTCTGCTCACTGTAGTCTCTCTCTGTACAGCCCCACTCTGCTCACTGTAGTCTCTCTCTTTACAGCCCCACTCTGCTCACTGTAGTCTCTCTCTTTACAGCCCCACTCTGCTCACTGTAGTCTCTCTCTTTACAGCCCCACTCTGCTCACTGTAGTCTCTCTCTTTACAGCCCCACTCTGCTCACTGTAGTCTCTCACTTTACAGCCTCACTCTGCTCACTGTGGTGTCTCTCTTTACAGCCTCACTCTGCTTACTGTAGTCTCTCTCTTTACAGCCTCACTCTGCTCACTGTGGTGTCTCTCTTTACAGCCTCACTCTGCTCACTGTAGTCTCTCACTTTACAGCCTCACTCTGCTCACCGTAGTCTCGCTCTTTAGCGCCCGTCTCTGCTCACTGTAGTCTCGCTCTTTACAGCCCCACTCTGTTCACTGAAGTCTCTCTCTTTACAGCCTCTCTCTGCTCACTGTAGTCTCGCTCTTTAGAGCCCCACTCTGCTCACTGTAGTCTCTCTCATTATAGCCCTACTCTGCTCACTGTAGTCTCTGTCTTTACAGCCACAATCTGCTCACTGTAGTCTCGCTCTTGACAGACCCACTCTGCTCACTGTAGTCTCTCTCTTTACAGTCCCACTCTGCTCACTGTAGTCTCGCTCTTTACAGCCCCACCCTGCTCACTGTAGTCGCTCTCTTTACAGCCCCACTCTGCTCACTGTAGTCTCTCTCTTTACAGTCCCACTCAGCTCACTGTAGTCTCGCTCTTTACAGCCCCACTCTGCACACTTTAGTCGCTCTCTTTACAGCCCCACTCTGCTCACTGTAGTCTCTCTCTTTAATGCCCCACTCATCTCACTGTAGTCTCTCTCTTTACAGCCTCTCTCTGCTCACTGTAGTCTCGCTCTTTAAAGCCCCACTCTGCTCACTGTAGTCTCTCTCATTATAGCCCTACTCTGCTCACTGTAGTCTCTGTCTTTACAGCCCCAATCTGCTCACTGTAGTCTCGCTCTTTACAGACCCACTCTGCTCACGATAGTCTCTCTCTTTACAGCCCCACTCTGCTCACTGTAGTCTCTATCATTAAAGCCCCACTCTGCTCACTGTAGTCTCTCGTTTACAGCCTCACTCTGCTCGCTGTAGTCTCTCTCTATACAGCCCCACTCTGCTCACTGAAGTCTCTCTCATTTCAGCCCCACCTTGCTCACTGTAGTATCTCTATTTACAGCCCCACTCTGCTCACTGTAGTCTCTATCATTAAAGCCCCACTCTGCTCACTGTAGTCTCTCTCTTTACAGCCTCACTCCGCTCACTGTAGTCTCTCTATTTACAGCCCCACTCTGCTCACTCTAGTCTCGGTCTTTACAGCCCAACTCTCCTCACTGCAGTCTTGCTCTTTACAGTCCCGCTCTGCTCGCTGTAGTCTCTCTCCTTACACCCTCTCTCGGCTCACTATAGTCTCTCTCTTTACAGCCCCACTCTGCTCACTGTAGTCTCTCTCTTTACAGCCCCACTCTGCTCACTGTAGTCTGTCTCTTTACAGCCTCACTCTGCTCACTGTAGTCTCACTCTTTACAGCCCCACTCTGCTCACTGTATTCTCGCTCATTACAGCCCCACCCTGCTCACTGTAGTCTCTCTCTCTATGCCCTACTCTGCTCACTGTAGTCTCGCACTTTACAGTCCCAATCTGCTCACTGTAGTCTCTCTCTTTAGAGCCTCACTCTGCTGACTGTAGTCTCGCTCTTTACAGCCCCACTCTGCTCACTGTAGTCTCTCTCTTTACAGTCCCACTCTGCTCACTGTAGTCTCGCTCTTTACAGCCCCAACCTGCTCACTGTAGTCGCTCTCTTTACAGCCCCACTCTGCTCACTGTAGTCTCTCACTTTACAGTCCCACTCTGCTCACTGTAGTCTCACTCTTTACAGCCCCACTCTGCTCACTGTAGTCTCTCTCTTTACAGCCCCACTCTGCTCACTGCAGTCTCTCTCTTTACAGCCTCTCTCTGCTCACTGTAGTCTTGCTCTTTACAGCCCCATTCTGCTCATGGATTAGATTTTTAAAAAGGTGGGAGGGGGCTGACAGGGAGCGTAAACTGGAAATTAAATTTGCTATAAAAACAAATCTGAAGTATCAAATATACACGCTGCTCACTGTAGTCTCTCTCTTTACAGTCCCGCTCTGCTCACTGTTGTCTCGCTCTTTCCAGCCCCACTCTGCTCACTGTTGTCTCTCTCTTTACAGTCCCACTCTGCTCACTGTAGTCTCTCTCTTTACAGCCCCACTCTGCTCACTGTAGTCTCTCTCTTCACAGCCCCACTCTGCTCACTGATGTCTCTCTCTTTACTGCCCCACTCTGCTCACTGTAGTCTCGCTCTTTTCAGCATCTCTCTGCTCACTGTAGTCTCGCTCTTTACAGCCTGACTCTGCTCACTGTAGTCTCTCTCTTTACAGCCCCACTCTGCTCACTGTATTCTCTCTCTTTACAGCCCCACTCTGCGCACTGTAGTCTCTCTCATTACAGCCCGACTCTGCTCACTGTAGTCTCTCTCTTTACAGCCCCACTCTGCTCACTGAAGTCTCTCCCGCAACAGCCCCACTCTGCTCACTGTAGTCTCTCTCTTTACAGCCCCACTCTGCTCACTGAAGTCTCTCCCGCAACAGCCCCACTCTGCTCACTGTAGTCTCTTTCTTTACAGCCCCACTCTGCTCACTGAAGTCTCTCCCGCAACAGCCCCACTCTGTTCACTGTAGTCCCTTTCTTTACAGCCCCACTCGGCTCACTGTAGTGTCTCTCTTTACAGCCCCACTCTACTCACTGTAGTCTCTCTCTTTACAGCCTCTCTCTGCTCACTGTAGTCTCTCTCTTTACAGCCCCACACTGCTCACTGTAGTCTCTCTCTTTACAGCCCCACTCTGCACACAGTAGTCTCTCTCTTTACAGCCCCACTCTGCTCACTGTGGTCTCTCTCTTTACAGCCCTACTCTGCTCACTGTAGTCTCTCTCTTTACAGCCTCTCTCTGCCCACTGTATTCTCTGTCTTTACAGCCCCACTCTGCTCACTGTAGTCTCTCTCTGTACAGCCCCACTCTGCTCACTGTAGTCTCTCTCTTTACAGCCCCACTCTGCTCACTGTAGTCTCTCTCTTTACAGCCCCACTCTGCTCACTGTAGCCTCTCTCTGTACAGCCCCACTCTGCTCACTGTAGTCTCTCTCTTTACAGCCCCACTCTGCTCACTGTAGTCTCTCTCTGTACAGCCCCACTCTGCTCACTGTAGTCTCTCTCTTTACAGCCCCACTCTGCTCACTGTAGTCTCTCTCTTTACAGCCCCACTCTGCTCACTGTAGTCTCTCTCTGTACAGCCCCACTCTGCTCACTGTAGTCTCTCTCTTTACAGCCCCACTCTGCTCACTGTAGTCTCTCTCTTTACAGTCCCACTCTGCTCACTGTAGTCTCTCTCTTTACAGTCCCACTCTGCTCACTGTAGTCTCTCTCTTTACAGCCTCTCTCTGCTCACTGTAGTCTCTCTCTTTACAGCCTCTCTCTGCTCACTGTAGTCTCTCTCATTACAGCCCCGCTCTGCTCACTGTAGTCTCTCTCTTTACAGTCCCGCTCTGCTCACTGTAGTCACTCACTTTACAGCCTCACTCTGCTCACTGTAGTCTCTCACTTTACAGCGTCACTCTGCTCACCGTAGTCTCGCTCTTTAGATCCCGACTCTGCTCACTGTAGTCTCGCTCTTTACAGCCCCACTCTTTTCACTGAAGTCTCTCTCTTTACAGCCTCTCTCTGCTCTCTGTAGTCCCTCTCTTTACAGCCTCTCTCTGCTCACTGTAGTCTCGCTCTTTACAGCCCCACTCTGCTCACTGTAGTCTCTCTCTTAACATTCCTGCTCAGCTCACTGTAGTCTCGCTCTGAACAGCCTTACTCTGCTCACTGTAGTCTCCCTATTTACAGCCCCACTCTGCTCACTGCAGTCTCTCTCTTTAATGCCCCACTCTGCTCACTCTAGTCTCTCTCTTGACAGCCTCTCTCTGCTCACTGTAGTCTCGCTCTTTAGAGCCCCACTCTGCTCACTGTAGTCTCTCTCATTATAGTCCTAGTCTGCTCACTGTAGTCTCTGTCTTTACAGCCCCAATCTGCTCACTGTAGACTCGCTCTTGACAGACCCACTCTGCTCACTGTAGTCTCTCTCTTTACAGTCCCACTCTGCTCACTGTAGTCTCGCTCTTTACAGCCGCACCCTGCTCACTGTAGTCGCTCTCTTTACAGCCCCACTCTGCTCACTGTAGTCTCTCTCTTTACAGTCCCACTCTGCTCACTGTAGTCTCGCTCTTTACAGCCCCACTCTGCACACTTTAGTCGCTCTCTTTACAGCCCCACTCTGCTCACTGTAGTCTCTCTCTTTAATGCCCCACTCATCTCACTGTAGTCTCTCTCTTTACAGCCTCTCTCTGCTCACTGTAGTCTCGCTCTTTAAAGCCCCACTCTGCTCACTGTAGTCTCTCTCATTATAGCCCTACTCTGCTCACTGTAGTCTCTGTCTTTACAGCCCCAATCTGCTCACTGTAGTCTCTGTCTTTACAGCCCCACTCTGCTCACTGTAGTCTCTCTCTTTACAGCCCCACTCTGCTCACTGTAGTCTCTATCTTAACAGCCCCACTCTGCTCACTGTAGTCTCTCTCTTTACAGGCCCACTCTGCTCACTGTTGTCTCTCTCTTTACAGACCCACTCTGCTCACTGTTGTCTCTCTCTTTAAAGCCCCACTCTGCTCACTGTTGTCTCTCTCTTTACAGTCCCACTCTGCTCACTGTTGTCTCTCTCATTACAGCCCCACTATGCTCACTGTAGTCTCACTCTTTACAGCCCCACTCTGCTCACTGAAGTCTCTCCCGCAACAGCCCCACTCTGCTCACTGTAGTCTCTCTCTTTACAGCCCCACCTTGCTCACTGTAGTCTCTCTATTTACAGCCCCACTCTGCTCACTGTAGTCTCTATCATTAAAGCCCCACTCTGCTCACTGTAGTCTCTCTCTTTACAGCCCCACTCTGCTCACTGTAGTCTCTCTCTTTACAGACCCACTCTGCTCACTGTTGTCTCTCTCTTTAAAGCCCCACTCTGCTCACTGTTGTCTCTCTCTTTACAGCCCCACTCTGCTCACTGTAGTCTCTCTCTTTACAGCCCCACTCTGCTCAATGTTGTCTCGCTCTTTACAGTCCCACTCTGCTCACTGTAGTCTCTCTCTTTACAGTCCCGCTCTGCTCACTGAAGACTCTCTCTTTACAGCCCCGCTCTGCTCACTGTAGTCTCTCTCTTTACAGTCCTGCTCTGCTCACTGTAGTGTCTCACTTTACAGCCTCACGCTGCTCACTGTGGTGTCTCTCGTTTACAGCCTCACTCTGCTCACTGTGGTGTCTCTCGTTTACAGGCTCACTCTGCTCACTGTAGTCTCTCTCTTTACAGCCCCACTCTGCTCACTGAATTCTCTCTCATTTCAGCCCCATCTTGCTCACTGTAGTATCTCTATTTACAGCCCCACTCTGCTCACTGTAGTCTCTATCATTAAAGCCCCACTCTGCTCACTGTAGTCTCTCTCTTTACAGCCTCACTCTGCTCACTGTGGTGTCTCTCTTTACAGCCTCACTCTGCTCACTGTAGTCTCTCTCTTTACAGCCCCGCTCTGCTCACTGTAGTCTCTCTCTTTACAGCCTCTCTCTGCTCACTGTAGTCTCGCTCTTTACAGCCCCACTCCGCTCACTGTAGTCTCTCTCTTAACATTCCTGCTCTGCTCACTGTAGTCTCGCTCTGAACAGCCTTACTCTGCTCACTGTAGTCTCCCTATTTACAGCCCCACTCTGCTCACTGTAGTCTCTCTCTTTACAGACCCGCTCTGCTCACTGTAGTCTGTCTCTTTACAGTCCCACTCTGCTCACTCTAGTCTCTCTCTTTAATGCCCCACTCATCTCACTGTAGTCTCTCTCTTTACAGCCTCTCTCTGCTCACTGTAGTCTCTCTCTTTAAAGCCCCACTCTGCTCACTGTAGTCTCTCTCATTATAGCCCTACTCTGCTCACTGTAGTCTCTGTCTTTACAGCCCCAGTCTGCTCACTGTAGTCTCGCTCTTTACAGACCCAATCTGCTCACTACAGTCTCTCTCTTTACAGCCCCACTCTGCTCACTGTAGTCTCTATCTTTTCAGCCTCTCTCTGCTCACTGTAGTCTCTATCTTAACAGCCCCACTCTGCTCACTGTAGTCTCTCTCTTTACAGCCCCACTCTGCTCACTGTAGTCACTCTCTTTACAGACCCACTCTGCTCACTGTTGTCTCTCTCTTTAAAGCCCCACCCTGCTCACTGTTGTCTCTATCTTTACAGTCCCACTCTGCTCACTGTAGTCTCTCTCATTACAGCCCCACTCTGCTCACTGTAGTCTCACTCTTTACAGCCCCACTCTGCTCACTGAAGTCTCTCCCGCAACAGCCCCACTCTGCTCACTGTAGTCTCTCTCTTTACAGCCCCACCTTGCTCACTGTAGTCTCTCTATTTACAAACCCACTCTGCTCACTGTAGTCTCTATCATTAAAGCCCCACTCTGCTCACTGTAGTCTCTCGTTTACAGCCTCACTCTGCTCACTGTAGTCTCTCTCTTTACAGCCCCACTCTGCTCACATGAAGTCTCTCTCATTTCAGCCCCACCTTGTGTCTGTAGTATCTCTATTTACAGCCCCACTCTGCTCACTGAAGTCTCTATCATTAAAGCCCCACTCTGCTCACTGTAGTCTCTCTCTTTACAGCCTCACTCTGCTCACTGTAGTTTCTCTATTTACAGCCCCACTCTGCTCACTCTAGTCTCGGTCTTTACAGCCCAACTCTGCTCACTGTAGTCTCTCTCTTTACAGTCCCACTCTGCTCACTGTAGTCTCACTCTTTACAGCCCCACTCTGCTCACTGTAGTCTCTCTCTTTACAGCCCCACTCTGCTCACTGCAGTCTCTCTCTTTACAGCCTCTCTCTGCTCACTGTAGTCTTGCTCTTTACAGCCCCACTCTGCTCACTGGATTAGATTTTTAAAAAGGTGGGAGGAGGCTGACAGGGAGCGTAAACTGGAAATTAAATTTGCTATAAAAACCAATCTGAATTATCAAATATACACTCTGCTCACTGTAGTCTCTCTCTTTACACCCCTCTCTTCTCACTGTAGTCTCTCTCTTTACAGCCCCACTCTGCTCACTGTAGTCTCCCTCTTTACAGCCCCACTCAGCTGACTGTAGACACGCTCTTTACAACCCCAGTCTGCTCACTGTAGTCTCTCTCTTTACAGTCCCGCTTTGCTTACTGTAGTCTCTAACGTTACAGCCCACTCTGCTCACTGTAGTCGCTCTCTTTACAGCCCCACTCTGCTCACTGTAGTCTCTCTCTTATCAGCATCTCTCTGCTCACTGTATCTCTCTATTTACAGTCCCACTCTGCTCCCTGTTGTCTCGCTCTTTACATCCCCACTCTGCTCACTGTTGTCTCTCTCTTTACAGTCCCACTCTGCTCACTGTAGTCTCTGTCTTTACAGCCCCACTCTGCTCATTGTAGTCTCTCTCTTCACAGCCCCACTCAGCTCACTGATGTATCTCTCTTTAGTGCCCCACTCTGCTCACTGTAGTCTCGCTCTTAACAGCCTCTCTCTACTCACTGTAGTCTCGCTCTTTACAGCCTCACTCTGCTTACTGTAGTCTCTCTCTTTACAGCCCCACTCTGCTCACTGTAGTCTCGCTCTTTACAGCCTTACTCTGCTCACTGTAGTCCCTCTACTTACAGCTCCACTCTGCTCACTGTAGTCTCTCTCTTTACAGCCCCACTCTGCTCACTGTAGTCTCTCTCTTTAATGCGCCAATCTGCTCACTGTAGTCTTGCTCTTTACAGCCCCACTCTGCTCACTGTAGTCTCTCTCTTTACAGTCCCGCTCTGCTCACTGTAGTCTCTCTCTTTACAGCCCCACTCTGCTCACTGAAGTCTCTCTCTTTACAGCCGCACTCTGCTCACTGTAGTCTCTCTCTTTACAGCCCCACTCTGACACTGTAGTCTCAATCTTTACAGCCCGACTCTGCTCACTGTATTCTCTCTGTTTACTGCCCCACTCTGCTCACTGCATTCTCTCTCTTTACAGCCACGCTCTGCTCACTGAAGTCTCTATCTTTAAAGCCCCACTCTGCTCACTGTAGGCTCTCTCTTTACAGCCTCACTCTGCTCACTGTAGTCTCTCAATTTACAGCCCCACTCAGCTCACTGTAGTCTCGCTCTTTACAGCCCCACTCTGCTCACTGTAGTCTCTCTCTTTACAGCCCCACTCTGCTCACTGTTGTCACTCTCTTTATTCCCCACTCTGCTCACTGTAGTCTCGTTCTTTACAGTCTCACTCTGCTCACTGTCGTCTCTCTCTTTAGAGCCTCACTCTGCTCACTGTAGTCTCGCTCTTTAAAGCCCCACTCTGCTCACTGTAGTCTCTCTCTTTACAGCCCCACTCTGCTCACTGTAGTCTCTCTCTTTACAGCCCCACTCTGCTCACTGTAGTCTCTCTCTTTACAGCCCCACTCTGCTCACTGTAATCTAACTCTTTACAGTACCACTCGGCTGACTGTAGTCTCGCACTTTACAACCCCAGTCTGCTCACTGTAGTCTCTCTCTTTACAGTCCCGCTTTGCTTACTGTAGTCTCTCTCTTTACAGCCCCACTCTGCACACTGTAGTCTCTCTCTTTACAGCCCCACTCTGCTCACTGTAGTCTCTCTCTTTACAGTCCCACTCTGCTGACTGTAGTCTCGCACTTTACAGCCCCACTCTGCTCACTGTAGTCTATCAGGTTACAGCCCCGCTCTGCTCACTGTAGTCGCTCTCTTTACATCCCCAATCTGCTCACTGTAGTCTCTCTCTTATCAGCCTCTCTCTGCTCACTGTAGTCTCTCTCTTTACAGCCCCACTCTGCTCACTGTAGTCTCTCTCTTTACAGCCACACTCTGCTCACTGTAGCCTCTCTCTTTACAGCCCCACTCTGCTGACTGTAGTCCCTCTCTTTACAGCCCAACTCTGCGCAATGTATCTCTCTCATTACAGTCCCACTCTGCTCACTGTAGTCTCGGTCTTTACAGCCCCACTCTGCTCACTGTAGCCTCTATCTTTACAGCCCCACTCTGCGCACTGTAGTCTCTCTCTTTACAGCCACACTCTGCTCACTGTAGTCTCGCTCTTTACAGCCCCACTCTGCTCACTGTAGTCTCTCTCTTTACAGTCCCACTCTGCACGCTGTAGTCTCTCGCTTTACAGTCCCGCTCTGCTCACTGTTGTCTCGCTCTTTACAGCCCCACTCTGCTCACTGTTGTCTTGCTCTTTCCAGCCCCACTCTGCTCACTGTAGTCTCGCTCTTTACAGCCCCACTCTGCTCACTGTAGTCTCTCACTTTACAGTCCCACTCTGAGCACTGTAGTCTCTCTCTTTACAGTCCCGCTCTGCTCACTGTAGTCTCTCTCTTTACAGCCTCACTCTGCTCACTGTAGTCTCTCTCTTTACAGTTCCGCTCTGCTCACTTTAGTCTCTCTCTTTCCAGCCCCACTCTGCTCAGAGTTGTCTAGCTCTTTACAGCCCAACTCCGCTCACTGAAGTCTCTCTCTTTACAGCCTCTCTCTGCTCACTGTAGTCTCTCTCTTTACAGCCTCTCTCTGCTCACTGTAGTCTCGCTCTTTACAGCCCCACTCTGTTCACTGTAGTCTCCCTCTTTACAGTCCTGCTCTGCTCACTGTAGTCTCTCTCTTTACAGCCTCACTCTGCTCACTGTGGTGTCTCTCTTTACAGCCTCACTCTGCTCACTGTAGTCTCTTTCTTTACAGTCCCGCTCTGCTCACTGCAGTCTCTCTCTTTACAGCCTATCTCTGCTCACTGTAGTCTCTCTCTTTACAGTCCCGCTCTGCTCACTGTCGTCTCGCTCTTTACAGCCTCAATCTGCTCACTGTAGTCCCTATACTTACAGCTCCAGTCTGCTCACTGTAGTCTCTCTCTTTACAGTGCCGCACTGCTCACTGAAGTCTCTCTCTTTTCAGTCCCGCACTGCTCACTGTAGTCTCTCTCTTTAATGCGCCAATCTGCTCACTGTAGTCTTGCTCTTTACAGCCTCACTCTGCTCACTGTAGTCTCGGATTTTAAAGCCCCACTCTGCTCACTGTAGTCTCTCTCTTTACAGCCCCACTCTGCTCACTGTAGTCTCTCTTTACAGCCCCGCTATGCTCACTGTAGTCTCTCTCTTCACAGCCCCACTCTGCTCACGGTAGTCTCTCTCTTTACAGTCCCGCTCTGCTCACTGTAGTCTCGCTCTTTACAGCCCCACTCTGCTCACTGTAGTCTCTCTCTTTACAGGCCCACTCTGCTCACTGTAGTCTCTCTCTTTACAGCCCCACTCTGCTCACTGTAGTCTCTCTCTTTACAGTCCCACTCTGCTCACTGTAGTCCCTCTCATTACAGCCCCACTCTGCTCACTGTAGTCTCTCTCTTTACAGTCCCAATCTGCTCACTGTAGTCTCTCTCTTTACAGTCCCACTCTGCTCACTGTAGTCTCTCTCTTTACAGTCCCACTCTGCTCACTGTAGTCTCTCTCTTTACAGCCCCACTCTGCTCACTGTAGTCTCTCTCATTACAGTCCCACTCTGCTAACTGTAGTCTCTCTCTTTACAGCCCCACTCTTCTCACTGTAGTCTCTCTCTTTACAGCCCCACTCTGCTCACTGTAGTCTCTCTCTTTACAGTCCCACTCTGCTCACTGTAGTCTCTCTCTTTACAGCCCCACTCTGCTCACTGTAGTCTCTTTCGTTACAGCCCCACTCTGCTCACTGCAGTCTCTCTCTTTACAGTCCTGCTCTGCTCACTGTAGTCTCTCACTTTACAGCCTCACGCTGCTCACTGTGGTGTCTCTCGTTTACAGCCTCACTCTGCTCACTGTAGTCTCTCTCTTTACAGCCCCACTCTGCTCACTGAATTCTCTCTCATTTCAGCCCCACCTTGCTCACTGTAGTATCTCTATTTACAGCCCCACTCTGCTCACTGTAGTCTCTATCATTAAAGCCCGACTCTGCTCACTTTAGTCTCGCTCTTTACAGCCACACTCTGTTCACTGAAGTCTCTCTCTTTACAGCCTCTCTCTGCTCACTGTAGTCTCTCTCTTTACAGCCTCTCTCTGCTCACTGTAGTCTCGCTCTTTACAGCCCCACTCTGCTCACTGTAGTCTCTCTCTTAACATTCCTGCTCTGCTCACTGTAGTCTCGCTCTGAACAGCCTTACTCTGCTCACTGTAGTCTCCCTATTTACAGCCGCACTCTGCTCACTGTAGTCTCTCTCTTTACAGTCCCACTCTGCTCACTGTAGTCTCTCTCTTTAATGCCCCACTCATCTCACTGTAGTCTCTCTCTTTACAGCCTCTCTCTGCTCACTGTAGTCTCTCTCTTTAAAGCCCCACTCTGCTCACTGTAGTCTCTCTCATTATAGCCCTACTCTGCTCACTGTAGTCTCTGTCTTTACAGCCCCAATCTGCTCACTGTAGTCTCGCTCTTTACAGACCCACTCTGCTCACTACAGTCTCTCTCTTTACAGCCCCACTCTGCTCACTGTAGTCTCTATCTTTTCAGCCTCTCTCTGCTCACTGTAGTCTCTATCTTAACAGCCCCACTCTGCTCACTGTAGTCTCTCTCTTTACAGCCCCACTCTGCTCACTGTAGTCTCTCTCTTTACAGACCCACGCTGCTCACTGTTGTCTCTCTCTTTAAAGCACCACTCTGCTCACTGTTGTCTCTATCTTTACAGTCCCACTCTGCTCACTGTAGTCTCCCTCATTACAGCCCCACTCTGCTCACTGTAGTCTCACTCTTTACAGCCCCACTCTGCTCACTGAAGTCTCTCCCGCAACAGCCCCACTCTGCTCACTGTAGTCTCTCTCTTTACAGCTCCACCTTGCTCACTGTAGTCTCTCTATTTACAAACCCACTCTGCTCACTGTAGTCTCTATCATTAAAGCCCCACTCTGCTCACTGTAGTCTCTCGTTTACAGCCTCACTCTGCTCACTGTAGTCTCTCTCTTTACAGCCCCACTCTGCTCACATGAAGTCTCTCTCATTTCAGCCCCACCTTGTGTCTGTAGTATCTCTATTTACAGCCCCACTCTGCTCACTGTAGTCTCTATCATTAAAGCCCCACTCTGCTCACTGTAGTCTCTCTCTTTACAGCCTCACTCTGCTCCCTGTAGTCTCTCTATTTACAGCCCCACTCTGCTCACTCTAGTCTCGGTCTTTACAGCGCAACTCTCCTCACTGTAGTCTTGCTCTTTACAGTCCCGCTCTGCTCACTGTAGTCTCTCTCCTTACACCCTCTCTCGGCTCACTAAAGTCTCTCTCTTTACAGCCCCACTCTGCTCACTGTAGTCTCTCTCTTTACAGCCCCACTCTGCTCACTGTAGTCTGTCTCTTTACAGCCTCACTCTGCTCACTGTAGTCTCACTCTTTACAGCCCCACTCTGCTCACTGTATTCTCGCTCATTACAGCCCCACTCTGCTCACTGTAGTCTCTCTCTTTATGCCCCACTCTGCTCACTGTAGTCTTGCACTTTACAGTCCCAATCTGATCACTGTAGTCTCTCTCTTTAGAGCCTCACTCTGCTGACTGTAGTCTCGCTCTTTACAGCCCCACTCTGCTAACTGTAGTCTCTCTCTTTACAGTCCCACTCTGCTCACTGTAGTCTCGCTCTTTATAGCCCCAACCTGCTCACTGTAGTCACTCTCTTTACAGCCCCACTCTGCTCACTGCAGTCTCTCACTTTACAGTCCCACTCTGCTCACTGTAGTCTCACTCTTTACAGCCCCACTCTGCTCACTGTAGTCTCTCTCTTTACAGCCCCACTCTGCTCACTGCAGTCTCTCTCTTTACAGCCTCTCTCTGCTCACTGTAGTCTTGCTCTTTACAGCCCCACTCTGCTCACTGGATTAGATTTTTAAAAAGGTGGGAGGGGGCTGACAGGGAGCGTAAACTGGAAATTAAATTTGCTATATAAACAAATCTGAAGTATCAAATATACACTCTGCTCACTGTAGTCTCTCACTTTACAGCCCCGCTCTGCTCACTGTAGTCTCTCTCTTTACAGCCCCACTCTGCTCACTGTAGTCTCTCTCTTTACAGCCCCACGCTGCTCACTGTAGTCTCTCTCTTTACAGTCCCGCTCTGCTCACTGTTGTCTCGCTCTTTCCAGCCCCACTCTGCTCACTGTTGTCTCTCTCTTTACAGTCCCACTCTGCTCACTGTAGTCTCTCTCTTTACAGCCCCACTCTGCTCACTGTAGTCTCTCTCTTCACAGCCCCACTCTGCTCACTGTAGTCTCTCTCTTTACAGTCCCGCACTGCTCACTGTAGTCTCTCTCTTTAATGCGCCAATCTGCTCACTGTAGTCTTGCTCTTTACAGCCTCACTCTGCTCACTGTAGTCTCGGATTTTAAAGCCCCACTCTGCTCACTGTAGTCTCTCTCTTTACAGCCCCACTCTGCTCACTGTAGTCTCTCTTTACAGCCCCGCTATGCTCACTGTAGTCTCTCTCTTCACAGCCCCACTCTGCTCACTGTAGTCTCTCTCTTTACAGTCCCGCACTGCTCACTGTAGTCTCGCTCTTTAGAGCCCCACTCTGCTCACTGTAGTCTCTCTCTTTACAGGCCCACTCTGCTCACTGTAGTCTCTCTCTTTACAGCCCCACTCTGCTCACTGTAGTCTCTCTCTTCACAGTCCCACTCTGCTCACTGTAGTCCCTCTCTTTACAGCCCCACTCTGCTCACTGTAGTCTCTCTCTTTACAGTCCCAATCTGCTCACTGTAGTCTCTCTCTTTACAGTCCCCCTCTGCTCACTGTAGTCTCTCTCTTTACAGTCCCACTCTGCTCACTGTAGTCTCTCTCTTTACAGCCCCACTCTGCTCACTGTAGTCTCTCTCATTACAGTCCCACTCTGCTAACTGTAGTCTCTCTCTTTACAGCCCCACTCTTCTCACTGTAGTCTCTCTCTTTACAGCCCCACTCTGCTCACTGTAGTCTCTCTCTTTACAGTCCCACTCTGCTCACTGTAGTCTCTCTCTTTACAGCCCCACTCTGCTCACTGTAGTCTCTTTCGTTACAGCCCCACTCTGCTCACTGCAGTCTCTCTCTTTACGGTCCCACTCTGCTCACTGTAGTCTCTCTCTTTACAGCCTCTCTATACTCACTGTAGTCTCTCTCTTTACAGCCCCACTCTGCTCACTGTAGTCTCTCTCTATACAGCCCCACTCTGCTCACTGTAGCCTCTCTCTTTACAGTCCCACTCTGCTCACTGTAGCCTCTCTCTTTACAGCCCCACTCTGCTCACTGTAGTCTCACTCTTTACAGTCCCACTCTGCTCACTGTAGCTTCTCTCTTTACAGTCCCACTCTGCTCACTGTAGCCTCTCTCTTTACAGTCCCACTCTGCTCACTGTAGCCTCTCTCTTTACAGCCCCACTCTGCTCACTGTAGTCTCACTCTTTACAGTCCCACTCTGCTCACTGTAGCTTCTCTCTTTACAGTCCCACTCTGCTCACTGTAGCCTCTCTCTTTACAGCCCCACTCTGCTCACTGTAGTCTCACTTTTTACAATCCCACTCTGCTCACTGTAGTCTCTCTCTTTACAGTCCCACTCTGCTCACTGTAGTCTCACTCTTTACAATCCCACTCTGCTCACTGTAGTCTCTCTCTTTACAGCCCCACTCTGCTCACTGTAGTCTCACTCTTTACAATCCCACTCTGCGCACTGTAGTCTCTCTCTTTACAATCCCACTCTGCTCACTGTAGTCTCTCTCTTTACAGTCCCACTCTGCTCACTGTAGCCTCTCTCTTTCCTGCCCCACTCTGCTCACTGTAGTCTCGCTCTTTACAGCCCCACTCTGCTCACTGTAGTCTCGCTCTTTACAGCCCCACTCTGCTGACTGTAGCTTCTCTCTTTACAGACTCTCTATGCTCACTGCAGACTCGCTCTTTACAGACCCAGTCTGCTCACTGTAGTCTCTCTCTTTACAGTCCCACTCTGCTCACTGTAGTCTCTCTCTTTACAGTCCCACTCTGCTCACTGTACTCTCTCTCTTTACAGTCCCACTCTGCTTACTGTACTCTCTCTCTTTACAGTCCCACTCTGCTCACTGTACTCTCTCTCTTTACAGCCCCACTCTGCTCACTGTACTCTCTCTCTTTACAGTCCCACTCTGCTCACTGTACTCTCTCTCTTTACAGCCTCTCTCTGCTCACTGTAGCCTCTCTCTTTACAGTCCCACTCTGCTCACTGTACTCTCTCTCTTTACAGCCTCTCTCTGCTCACTGTAGTCTCTCTCTTTACAGCCTCTCTCTGCTCACTATAGTTTCTCTCTTTACAGCCCCACTCTGCTCACTGTAGTCTCTCTCTTTAAAGTCTCACTCTGCTCACTGTAGTCTCTCTCTTTGCAGCCTCACTCTGCTCACTTTAGTCTCTCTCTTTACAGCCTCTCTCTGCTCACTGTAGTTTCGCTCTTTACAGCCCCACTCTGCCCACTGTAGTCTCTCTCTTTACAGCCTCACTCTGCTCACTGTAGTCTCTCCATTTACAGCCCCACTCTGCTCACTGTAGTCTCTCTCTTTGCAGTCCCGCTCTGCTCACTGTAGTCTGTCTCATAACAGTCCCGCTCTGCTCACTGTAGTCTGTCTCTTTACAGCCCCACTCAGCTCACTGTAGTCTCTGTCTTTAATGTCCCAATCTGCTCACTGTAGTCTCGCTCTTTGCAGACCCACTCTGCTCACTGTAGTCTCTCTCTTTACAGTCCTGCTCTGCTCACTGTAGTCTCGCTCTTTACAGGCTCTCTCTGCTCACTGTAGTCTCTGCATTTACAGCCCCACTCTGCTCACTGTAGTCTCTCTCTTTGCAGTCCCGCTCTGCTCACTGTAGACTCTCTCTTTACAGCACCACACCGCTCACTGTTGTCTCTCTCTTTACAGCCTCTCTCTGCTCACTGTAGTCTCTCTCTTTACAGTCGCACTCTGCTCACTGTAGTCTCTCTCTTTACAGTCTCTCTCTACTCACTGTAGTCTCTCTCTTTACAGCCTCTCTCTGCTCACTTTAGTCTTGCTCTTTACGGCCCCACTCTGCTCACTCTTGTCTCTCACTTTACAGCCCCAATCTGCTCACTGTAGTCTCGATCCTTACAGCCCCACTCTGCTCACTGTAGTCTCTCTCTTTATAGCCCCACTCTGCTCACTGTAGTCTCTCTCTTTACAGCCCCACTCTGCTCACTGTTGTCTCTCTCTTTACAGTCTCTCTCTACTCACTGTAGTCTCTCTCTTTACAGCCTCTCTCTGCTCACTTTAGTCTTGCTCTTTACGGCCCCACTCTGCTCACTCTTGTCTCTCACTTTACAGCCCCAATCTGCTCACTGTAGTCTCGATCCTTACAGCCCCACTCTGCTCACTGTAGTCTCTCTCTTTATAGCCCCACTCTGCTCACTGTAGTCTCTCTCTTTACAGCCCCACTCTGCTCACTGTTGTCTCTCTCTTTACTGCCCCACACTGCTCACTGTAGTCTCTCTCTTTGCAGCCCCACTCTGCTCACTGTAGTCTCTCTCTTTACAGACCCACTCTGCTCACTGTAGTCTTTCACTTTACAGCCTCACTCTGCTCACTGTAGTCTCGCTCTTTACAGCCCCCCTCTGCTCACTGTAGTCTCTCTCTTTACAGCCCCACTCTGCTCACTGTAGTCTCTCTCTTTACAGCCTCTCTCTGCTCACTGTAGTCTCTCTCTTTACAGCCTCTCTCTGCTCAATGTAGTCTCTCCCTTTACAGCCCCACTCTGCTCACTGTAGTCCCTTTGTTTACAGCCCCACTCTGCTCACTGTAGTCTCTCTCTTTTACAACCCCACTCTGCTTACTGTAGTCTCTCTCTTTACAGCCTCTCTCTGCTCACTGTAGTCTTGCTCTTTACGGCCCCACTCTGCTCACTGTAGTCTCACTCTTTACAGCCCCACTCTGCTCACTGTAGTCTCTCTCTTTACAGTCCCACTCTGCTCACTGTAGTCTCTCTCCTTACAGCCTCTCTATCCTCACTGTAGTCTCTCTCTTTACAGCCCCACTCCGCTCACTGTAGTCTCTCTCTTTAAAGCCCCCACTCCGCTCGCTGTAGTCTCTCTCTTTACAGCCTCTCTATACTCACTGTAGTCTTGCTCTTTACAGCCCCGCTCTGCTCACTGTAGTCTCTCTCTTTACAGCCCCACTCTGCTCACTGTAGTCTCTCTCTTTACAGCCCCACTCTGCTCACTGTTGTCTCTCTCTTTACAGCCCCACTCTGCTCACTGTAGTCTCTCTCTTTACAGTCCCGCTCTGCTCACTGATGTCTCTCTCTTTACAGTCCCACTCTGCTCACTGTAGTCTCACTCTTTACAGCCCACTCTGTCTGCTACTCAGCCCCCTCTGCTCACTGTAGCCTCTCTCTTTACAGTGCCACTCTGCTCACTGTAGCCTCTCTCTTTACAGTCCCACTCTGCTCACTGTAGCCTCTCTCTTTACAGCTCCCACTCTGCGCACTGTACTCTCTCTCTTTACAGCTCCACTCTGCGCACTGT
>NW_027599900.1:2500-20514 GCF_964194155.1 Cetorhinus maximus | reverse complement strand
TGCGGCGCTCCCTCAGTACTGACCCTCCGACAGTGCGTCTCTCCCTCAGCACTGACCCTCCGACAGTGCGGCTCTCCCTCAGTACTGACCCTCCAACAGTGCGTCTCTCCCTCAGTACTGACCCTCCGACAGTGCGGCACTCCCTCAGTACTGACCCTCCAACAGTGCGGCTCTCCCTCAGCACTGACCCTCCGACAGCGCGGCGCTCCCTCAGCACTGACCCTCCGACAGTGCGGCGCTCCCTCAGTACTGACCCTCCGACAGTGCGTCTCTCCCTCAGCACTGACCCTCCGACAGTGCGGCGCTCCCTCAGTACTGACCCTCCGACAGTGCGTCTCTCCCTCAGTACTGACCCTCCGACAGTGCGTCTCTCCCTCAGTACTGACCCTCCGACAGTGCGTCTCTCCCTCAGCACTGACCATCCGACAGTGCGGCTCTCCCTCAGCACTGACCCTCCGACAGTGCGGCGCTCCCTCGGCACTGACTCTTCCTATCTCTGTAACCTCCTGCCACCCTCCACAATCTCTGCGCTCCTCCAATCCCGGCCTCTGGAGCGTTCCCCCGTTTCCCATCTCTCCGGTATTGGAGGCCGGGCCTTCAGCTGCCTGGGGGTGGGGGGAGCCTAAACTCAGTAATACCCTCCCTCACCCTCTCCGCCTCTCACTCCCCCACCCCTGACTCTCCCTCTCTGTCCCTGCCTGAGTGGCTCGGAGGGGAACTTCCAGGTGGTGGGTGTTCCCCATGTGTCTGCTGCCCTCGTCCTTCTAGACGGGAGCGGGTCGTGGGTTTGGGCGGCGCTGTCGAAGGAGCCTTGGCGAGTTGCTGCAGTGCATCTTGTAGATGGTACACACGCTGCTGCCACTGTGCGTCGGTGGTGGAGGGAGTGAATGTTTGTGGATGGGGTGCCGATCGAGCAGGGGGGGCTGCTTTGTCCTGGACGGTGTCGAGCTTCTCGAGCGTTGTGGGAGCTGCAACTCATCCAGACAAGTGGGGAGTGTCCCATCGCACTCCTGACTTGTGCCTTGTCGATGGTGGACAGGCTTTGGCGGGGAGTCAGGAGGTGAGTTACTCTCCGCAGGATTCCCAGCCTCTGACCTGCTCTTGTAGCCACAGTATTTATCTGGCTGGTCCCAGTTCAGCTCATGCTGCGCTCGAACCTGGTTTCCCTATCCAAATCTGTCCTCACCACCCTCTATTCCCTCTCCCTCACGCCCGCCTCTCCTTTCCCGTTAAATACATCGACACGAATCCCCCTCGACCCCACTCCCTGCAGCCACAGTGACCTCCACACTCTCCCCGCCCTCTCTCTCTCTCTCTCTCTCTGGGTCAGGGACCTTTCTCCCGAATGCCCCCAGATCGGGTTTCTCACCGTCCGTCGCCTGTCCGAGAGCCTCGAGTGACCCTCTTCTCCCACCCCGCCCAGTGGAGGAATCACCCCTTTCCCCGCGTCCACGCCATCAAAACCCTGCTGTGGAAATTTCTCGCTGCGTATTGGGTCATCGCTCGATCGTTTTTACAGAGCGCGTGAATGTTTATCATAAAAGGAGCTGCGGCTGTGCTGCTGGGGACATCATTGCCAGGTTGTTTCGGGTGTGTGGACTGTGCAATGGCTGTTATAACTTTGTCGTTAACGATTTCGCTTTCTCTCTCCGCTCTCTGTCTCGCTCTGTCCCGCTCCCCCTCTCTCTCTCTCGCTCTGTCCCGCTCCCCCTCTCTCTCTCTCGCTCTGTCCCGCTCCCCCTCTCTCTGTCTCGCTCTGTCCCGCTCCCCCTCTCTCTGTCTCGCTCTGTCCCGCTCCCCCTCTCTCTGTCTCGCTCTGTCCCGCTCCCCTCTCTCTCTCTCGCTCTGTCCCGCTCCCCCTCTCTCTCTCTCGCTCTGTCCCG
Source organism: Cetorhinus maximus (assembly GCF_964194155.1). Classification (NCBI taxonomy): domain Eukaryota; kingdom Metazoa; phylum Chordata; class Chondrichthyes; order Lamniformes; family Cetorhinidae; genus Cetorhinus; species Cetorhinus maximus. The sequence continues at coordinate 18,631 of NW_027599900.1, read as the reverse complement.
CTCCCCTTCTCTCTCTCTCGCTCTGTCCCGCTCCCCTTCTCTCTCTCTCGCTCTGTCCCGCTCCCCCTTCTCTCTCTCTCGCTCTGTCCCGCTCCCCCTTCTCTCTCTCTCGCTCTGTCCCGCTCCCCTTCTCTCTCTCTCTTCGCTCTGTCCCGCTCCCCCTCTCTCTCGCTCTGTCCCGCTCCCCGTCTCCCTCTCTCTCTCTCCGTCTCCCTCTCTCTCTCTCTCCGTCTCCCTCTCTCTCTCTCTCCGTCTCCCTCTCTCTCTCTCCGTCTCCCTCTCTCTCTCCGTCTCTCTCTCTCTCTCCGTCTCTCTCTCTCTCTCCCGTCTCTCTTCTCTCTCTCTCCGTCTCTCTCTCTCTCTCTCCGTCTCTCTCTCGCTCTCCGTCTCTCTCTCGCTCTCCGTCTCTCTCTCGCTCTCCGTCTCTCTCTCTCTCTCCGTCTCTCTCTCTCTCTCTCCGTCTCTCTCTCTCTCTCTCCGTCTCTCTCTCTCTCTCTCCGTCTCTCTCTCTCTCTCCGTCTCTCTCTCTCTCTCCGTCTCTCTCTCTCTCTCCGTCTCTCTCTCTCTCTCCGTCTCTCTCTCTCTCTCCGTCTCTCTCTCTCTCTCCGTCTCTCTCTCTCTCTCCGTCTCTCTCTCTCTCTCCGTCTCTCTCTCTCCGTCTCTCTCTCTCTCTCCGTCTCTCTCTCTCTCTCTCCGTCTCTCTCTCTCTCCTCCGTCTCTCTCTCTCTCTCTCCGTCTCTCTCTCTCTCTCCGTCTCTCTCTCTCTCTCTCCGTCTCTCTCTCTCTCTCTCCGTCTCTCTCTCTCTCTCTCCGTCTCTCTCTCCTCTCCGTCTCTCTCTCTCTCTCCGTCTCTCTCTCTCTCTCCGTCTCTCTCTCTCTCTCCGTCTCTCTCTCTCTCTCCGTCTCTCTCTCTCTCTCCGTCTCTCTCTCTCTCTCCGTCTCTCTCTCTCTCTCCCGTCTCTCTCTCTCTCCGTCTCTCTCTCTCTCTCCGTCTCTCTCTCTCTCTCCGTCTCTCTCTCTCTCTCCGTCTCTCTCTCTCTCTCCGTCTCTCTCTCTCTCTCCGTCTCTCTCTCTCTCTCCGTCTCTCTCTCTCCGTCTCCGTCTCTCTCTCTCCGTCTCCGTCTCTCTCTCTCCGTCTCCGTCTCTCTCTCTCCGTCTCCGTCTCTCTCTCTCCGTCTCCGTCTCTCTCTCTCCGTCTCCGTCTCTCTCTCTCCGTCTCCGTCTCTCTCTCTCCGTCTCCGTCTCTCTCTCTCCGTCTCCGTCTCTCTCTCTCCGTCTCCGTCTCTCTCTCTCCGTCTCCGTCTCTCCGTCTCTCTCTCTCCGTCCTCTCCGTCTCTCTCTCTCCGTCTCTCTCTCTCCGTCTCTCTCTCTCCGTCTCTCTCTCTCCGTCTCTCTCTCTCGTCCTTCCTCTCTCCTCCGTCTCTCTCTCTCCGTCTCTCTCTCTCCGTCTCTCTCTCTCCGTCTCTCTCTCTCCGTCTCTCTCTCTCCGTCTCTCTCTCTCCGTCTCTCTCTCTCCGTCTCTCTCTCTCCGTCTCTCTCTCTCCGTCTCTCTCTCTCCGTCTCTCTCTCTCCGTCTCTCTCTCTCCGTCTCTCTCTCTCCGTCTCTCTCTCTCCGTCTCTCTCTCTCCGTCTCTCTCTCTCCGTCTCTCTCTCTCCGTCTCTCTCTCTCCGTCTCTCTCTCCGTCTCTCTCTCTCCGTCTCTCTCTCTCCGTCTCTCTCTCTCCGTCTCTCTCTCTCCGTCTCTCTCTCTCCGTCTCTCTCTCTCCGTCTCTCTCTCTCCGTCTCTCTCTCTCCGTCTCTCTCTCTCCGTCTCTCTCTCTCCGTCTCTCTCTCTCCGTCTCTCTCTCTCCGTCTCTCTCTCTCCGTCTCTCTCTCTCCGTCTCTCTCTCTCCGTCTCTCTCTCTCTCCGTCTCTCTCTCTCTCTCCGTCTCTCTCTCTCTCTCTCCGTCTCTCTCTCTCTCTCTCCGTCTCTCTCTCTCTCTCTCCGTCTCTCTCTCTCTCTCTCCGTCTCTCTCTCTCTCTCTCCGTCTCTCTCTCTCTCTCTCCGTCTCTCTCTCTCTCTCTCCGTCTCTCTCTCTCTCTCTCCGTCTCTCTCTCTCTCTCTCCGTCTCTCTCTCTCTCTCTCCGTCTCTCTCTCTCTCTCTCCGTCTCTCTCTCTCTCTCTCCGTCTCTCTCTCTCTCTCTCCGTCTCTCTCTCTCTCTCCGTCTCTCTCTCTCTCTCTCCGTCTCTCTCTCTCTCTCTCCGTCTCTCTCTCTCTCTCTCCGTCTCTCTCTCTCTCTCTCCGTCTCTCTCTCTCTCTCTCCGTCTCTCTCTCTCTCTCTCCGTCTCTCTCTCTCTCTCTCCGTCTCTCTCTCTCTCTCTCCGTCTCTCTCTCTCTCTCTCCGTCTCTCTCTCTCTCTCTCCGTCTCTCTCTCTCTCTCTCCGTCTCTCTCTCTCTCTCTCCGTCTCTCTCTCTCTCTCTCCGTCTCTCTCTCTCTCTCTCCGTCTCTCTCTCTCTCTCTCCGTCTCTCTCTCTCTCTCTCCGTCTCTCTCCCCCCCCCTCTCTCTCTCTCGCTCTCCCCCACACCCCTCCAGGATACCCTTTCGCCCTTTTCCACAGGCGAGTGCTCCACGGGAGTGAGCCGCATGTCATTCATCTCTACAACACCGCCTTGGGCTTGTGGATGGCGTATTTTAATTTCGGTGAGTGAGCGTCACGGGCCGGGCAAGGCTGAGGGCAGGACTGCGACCGGGAGACAGGGACGGTGGCCAGTCGGGCCCCTCGAGGACCAAGCCCCCTCTGAGGTCGAGGAGCCTCAGCTCCGCCTCGTATTCCCCCTGCCCAGGAAGGTGGGGAAATTCCCCCTCATCTCGGTCCAAGACGGCCGCCCCCCTGGACGCGCGACGCTGCCCCCATGTTGCATTCTGGTGAGCCGGGCCGGTGCAGCAGCGGTGGTGGTGGTGGGATGGTGGGGTGGGGGGACCCTCTCCAAGGTTTACACCCTCCAGACGGGATCGCCACTCGTCGTCTCAACTCTGGAGAATGTCGGCCGGTTCCGCACGATGTCTCCTCGTCCCCGGAGTGAAACACCTGAAGCTCTCCCCGCACGCTGTCTTTCCCTATCTGTCTGTCTGTCTCTCTGTGTCGCTCCCGCTCTCTCTCTCTCCTCTGTTCCTCTCCCGCGCGCTCTCTCTATCTGTGCGCCGCTCCCGCGCGCTCTCTCTGTCTGTGCGCCGCTCCCGCGCGCTCTCTCTGTCTGTGCGCCGCTCCCGCGCGCTCTCTCTGTCTGTGCGCCGCTCCCGCGCGCTCTCTCTGTCTGTGCGCCGCTCCCGCGCGCTCTCTCTGTCTGTGCGCCGCTCCCGCGCGCTCTCTCTGTCTGTGCGCCGCTCCCGCGCGCTCTCTCTGTCTGTGCGCCGCTCCCGCGCGCTCTCTCTGTCTGTGCGCCGCTCCCGCGCGCTCTCTCTGTCTGTGCGCCGCTCCCGCGCGCTCTCTCTGTCTGTGCGCCGCTCCCGCGCGCTCTCTCTGTCTGTGCGCCGCTCCCCGCGCGCTCTCTCTGTCTGTGCGCCGCTCCCGCGCGCTCTCTCTGTCTGTGCGCCGCTCCGCGCGCTCTCTCTGTCTGTGCGCCGCTCCCGCGCGCTCTCTCTGTCTGTGCGCCGCTCCCGCGCGCTCTCTCTCTGTGCGCCGCTCCCGCGCGCTCTCTCTGTCTCTGTGCGCCGCTCCCGCGCGCTCTCTCTGTCTGTGCGCCGCTCCCGCGCGCTCTCTCTCTCTGTGCGCCGCTCCCGCGCGCTCTCTCTCTCTCTGTGCGCCGCTCCCGCGCGCTCTCTCTGTCTCTGTGCGCCGCTCCCGCGCGCTCTCTCTGTCTCTGTGCGCCGCTCCCGCGCGCTCTCTCTGTCTCTGTGCGCCGCTCCCGCGCGCTCTCTCTGTCTCTGTGCGCCGCTCCCGCGCGCTCTCTCTGTCTCTGTGCGCCGCTCCCGCGCGCTCTCTCTCTCTCTGTGCGCCGCTCCCGCGCGCTCTCTCTGTCTCTGTGCGCCGCTCCCGCGCGCTCTCTCTGTCTCTGTGCGCCGCTCCCCGCGCGCTCTCTCTCTCTCTGTGTGTCCGGGGCTCTGGGGGTCCACTGCGTTGTCGGAGGGACGGTACTGAGGGCGCCAAAGTGCCTCGTCTGCGGGTGAGTCAGCCCCAGACCCTCCAGTTAACGCGACCTCGCTCGAGGTTTGGAGAGAGACCCCGGGGCTGCTAAAGTATTTCTAGCGTCGCAGGGACTCTGCACTGGCCCAATACATGTTCCAATCCTATCTCACTGTCTCTTTCTCTCTCACTCCCTCCCCACCCTCGCTCCCCCGCTCCCCCCACCCTCGCTCCCCCCCTCCCCCCACCCTCGCTGCCCCCCCCCCTCCCCCCACCCTCACATCTCTTCCTGAATAGGTTACCAGATGTTGCATTCGGTCGTCTGTGTGCTCTTTCAATTTCTGGTTCTGCGACTTATAGGAAGGACACTCACAGGCATTGCTGCCACTTTCCTATTTCAAATGGTAAGGTTCTTCCCTATAGCCGTGGATAAGCGCGGTCACTCTCACACCCTCTACACCGTCCACATCCAACACTCCCAGGGCAGGTACAGCACGGGGTTAGATACAGAGTAAAGCTCCCTCTACACTGTCCCCATCAAACACTCCCAGGACAGGTACAGCACGGGGTTAGATACAGAGTAAAGCTCCCTCTACACCGTCCACATCCAACACTCCCAGGACAGGTGCAGCACGGGGTTAGATACAGAGCAAAGCTCCCTCTACACCGTCCCCATCAAACACTCCCAGGACATGTACAGCACGGGGTTAGATACAGAGTAAAGCTCCCTCTACACCGTCCCCCCATCAAACACTCCCAGGACAGGGACAGCACGGGGTTAGATACAGAGTAAAGCTCCCTCTAAACTGTTACAGAGAGCTGAGGTTTGTAGGGTCTGGTGGAATTTACAGAGATAGGGAGGGGTGTAGGGGATGGAGGAGGTTACAGAGATAGGGTTGTAGGGGCTGGAGGAGGTTACAGAGATAGGGGGTTGTAGGGGGCTGGAGGAGGTTACAGAGATAGGGAGAGGTGTAGGGGCTGGAGGAGGTTACAGAGCTAGGGAGGGTTGTAGGGCCTGGAGGAGGTTACAGAGATAGGGAGGGGTGTAGGGGGTGGAGGAGGTTACAGAGATAGGGAGAGGTGTAGGGGCTGGAGGAGGTTACAGAGCTAGGGAGGGTTGTAGGGCCTGGAGGAGGTTACAGAGATAGGGAGGGGTGTAGGGGGTTGAGGCGGTTAAAGAGATAGGGAGGGTTATCAGGCTGCAGTTTCCTTTGCGGAGTCTGATGTCGCTCTCTCACTCTCGCTCGCTCTCTCTTTCTCTTCCACAGGTATACCTCCTGGCTGGTTATTATTACACTGCCACCGACCAGTACGACATCAAATGGACGATGCCTCACTGTGTCCTCACACTCAAGCTCATCGGTCAGTCGAGGGGCGATCAGTGGTCATGATAGGTTGCGGGTTGCGCGTGATCAATGAGGTCCCTTCGCGCTCACCCTCCGACAGAGCGGCGCTCCCTCAGCACTGACTCTCCGACAGTGTGGCTCTCCCTCAGTACTGACCCTCCGACAGTGCGGCTCTCCCTCAGTACTGACCCTCCGACAGTGCGGCGCTCCCTCAGCACCGACACTCCGACAGTGCGGCGCTCCCTCAGCCCTGACCCTCCGACAGTGCGGCGCTCCCTCAGCACTGACTCTCCGACAGTGCGGCTCTCTCTCAGTACTGACCCTCCGACAGTGCGGCTCTCCCTCAGTACTGACCCTCCGACAGTGCGGCGCTCCCTCAGCACCGACACTCCGACAGTGCGGCGCTCCCTCAGCCCTGACCCTCCGACAGTGCGGCTCTCCCTCAGCACTGACTCTCTGTGGCTCGGGTGAGACGCTGCGGGGTGAGGAGGATTTCATTGCACTCTATACTAAACTCCGGAGTAAGAAAAGCCTTGTCGATGTCTCACCTTATTGCCCAGTAGGACAATCACTAACTCAGAGGGCAATGTGCCGACCTCCATTTTACAATAAAGATCGATAATTCGCATTCCACTCGTCGAGACTGGGCAGCTACACTGTCCTTCCCGGCGTTCCAGTGTCTTCTGGCGTCTTCTCTTCCTCGTCCCTTGAACCCTGCTCCCCTGACCTATGACATCCTTTGAGATTTTAGCTTGTTTTTAAAAATTCATTCACGGGGATGTGGGCCTCGCTGGCCGGGCCCAGCATTTATTGCCCGTCCCTAGTGGCCCCCTTGAGAAGGTGGGGGTGAGCCGCCTTCTTGAGCCGCTGCAGTCCCTGTGTGGTGTAGGTACACCCACGGCGCTGTTAGGGAGGGAGTTCCAGGATTTTGTCCGTGTGGTGTAGGTACACCCACGGTGCTGTTAGAGAGGGAGTTCCAGGATTTTGTCCGTGTGGTGTAGGTACACCCACGGCGCTGTTAGGGAGGGAGTTCCAGGATTTTGTCCCATGTGGTGTAGGTACACCCACAGCGCTGTTAGGGAGGGAGTTCCAGAATTTTGTCCCGTGTGGTGTAGGTACACCCACGGCGCTGTTAGGGAGGGAGTTCCACGGTTTTGACCCCAGCGACAGTGAAGGAACGGCCGATATATTCCCAAGTCGGGATGGTGAGTGGCTCGGAGGGGAACTTCCAGGTGGTGGTGTTCCCCATGTTTCTGCTGCCCTCGTCCTTCTAGATGGGAGCGGGTCGTGGGTTTGGGCGGCGCTGTCGAAGGAGCCTTGGCGAGTTGCTGCAGTGCATCTTGTAGATGGTACACACATTGGGGAGTCAGGAGGTGAGTGACTCTCCGCAGGATTCCCAGCCTCTGACCTGCTCTTGTAGCCACAGTATTTATATGGCTGGTCCAGTTCAGTTTCTGGTCAATGGTAACCCCCAGGATGTTGATAGTGGGGGATTCAGTGATGGTGATGCCATTGAACGTCGAGGGGGCGATGGTTGGATTCTCTCTTGTTGGGAGATGGTCATTGCCTGGCACTTGTGTGGCGCGAATGTTACTCGCCACTTGTCAGCCCTGAGCCTGGATATTGTCCAGGTCTTGCTGCATTTGGACACGGAATGTTCTGGACTGAACCCTGGACCGTCGGGGGATAGCATCCCCAGATTCCCCACGTCAAATCGAGCTAACCGTCTGTGTGTGTTTGTGGCCCCTTCACCCCCCCGACAGCGACAGGACCTTTGTGACTAGGAGGTTCCTCGAGGTCCTATCTCCTTCCTTCAGTTTCTTCTTCTCCTCCCTCCCCGACAACTGCAAAGCCACGTCACCCCCCATTTTGACCCCTCGCCACCATCCCGGTTCAGAGAGTATAGGGCGCGATAGACCATCGTTCTCGAGGGGACAGGAAGAGCCAAATCGGAGGGCCTAGGCGGGCGGGCAGGGGGCAAATAAAGCAGCAAGACCCCCCCCCAGCCAAGATTAAACGGGAACGTCCAAAGCACCTTTTTGTTTTCGTTCCAGTCCGCCCCAGCGGGAGTGCGCCGAACGGATTCCCGCGGAGCCAACTCGACTTGGCTTTCACCGCGACTCGGCCGGGCTTCCGAGAGGGCTCGTTCCCGGCGCGAGGCGCTTCTCTCCCCCCCCCACCCCCGTTCGGAGGTTTCGTGGCAGGTACCCCGACCCAACACGGCTTTCCCCAGCTCCAGCGTCTGGCCCCACCACCAGGCACGAGGAGCCGCTCGCTTGGTATCCGCTCGGACCCCCTCCCCTCACTCCCGGGAACCCGTCATCCCCACGTGTTGAGGGGAGGCGACGGTGTTGTCGTCCCTGGACTAGTGAACGCGGAGACCCCGGGGGTAAAGCTCTGGGGACTCGGGTTCCACGGCGGAACTTGAATTCGATAAGAATCCGGCCGTGGTCGATCGGCGTTTAAAAACCCCCCATCGGGTTCACTCCTGCCCCCTTCAGGGGATGAGATGTGCCATCCTCGCCCGGTCCTGGCCTACCCACGTGACTCCAGACCCCACGCAGCAATGTGTGGTTGACTCTTAAATGCCCCCTGGGGTGGTCGCTCCGCTGTGAGAAACCGCTGCACAGACGCTAAAAAGGAATGAAACCCGGACGGACCACCCGGCGTCGGACCCAGGCACCGGAAACGACGAGGGCAATCGCAGCCCTGTCGACCCTCCAAAAGCCCTCCTGACTAACATCTGGGGGCTCGTGCCAACATTGGGTGAGCCGTCTCCCAGACTAGTCAAGCAACAGCCCGACATAGTCATCCTCACGGGATCATACCCTATAGCCAGTGTCCCAGGAATCACCATCACCACCCCTGGGTATGTCCTGTCCCTCGTACCTTATGACCAGTGTCCCAGGGATCACCATCACCACCCCTGGGTACATCCTGTCCCACCGGCAGGACAGCCCCAGCAGAGGTGGCGGCATCGCGGTATACAGTCGGGAGGGAGTTGCCCAGGAGAGGCCTCAACCTCGACTCCGGACCCCCGTGAAGTCTCATGGGCATCAGGTCCAACATGGGCAAGGAAACCTCCTGCTGGTTACCACCTCCCGCCATCCCTCAGCTGAGGAATCGGTGTTTCCTCCATGGTGAACATCACTTGGAGGGAGCACTGAGGGGTGGCAAGGGCGCAGAATGTACTCTGGGTGGGGGGACTTCAATGTCCATCACCAAGAGTGACTCGGTAGCACCACTACTGGCCGAGTCCTAAAGGACATAGCTGCTAGACCGGGTCTGCGGCAGGTGGTGAGGGAACCAACAAGAGGGGAAAAACATACTTGACTTTCATCCTCACCAACCTGCGTGCTACAGATGCCTCTGTCCATGACAGTATGGGTAGGAGTGACCACCGCACAGTCCTTGTGGAGACAAAGCCCCACCTTCACATTGAGGATACCCTCCATTGTGTTGTGTGGCACTACCACCGTGCTAAATGGGATAGATTTCAGACAGATCTAGCAACTCAAGACTGGCCATCCATGAGGTGCTGTGGGCCATCAGCAGCAGCAGAATTGTACTCGAACACAATCTGTAACCTCATATCCCCCCACTCTACCGTTACCATCAAGGATCAGCCTTGGTTCAATGAAGAGTACAGGAGGGCATGCCAGGAGCAGCACCAGGCCTACCTAAAAATGAGGTGTCAACCCTGGTGAAGCTATAACACAGGACTACTTGCCTGCCAAACAGCATAAGCAGCAAGTGATGGACAGAGCTAAGCGATCCCACAACCAACGGATCAGATCTAAGCTCTGCAGTCCTGCCACATCCAGCCGTGAATGGTGGTGAATAATCAAACAACTCACTGGAGGAGGTGACCCCACAAATATCCCCATCCTCGATGATGGAGGAGCCCAGCACATCAGTGCAAAAGATAAGGCTGAAGCGTTTGCTACAATCTTCGGCCAGAAGTGGCGAGTGGATGATCTATCTCAGCCTCCTCCGGAGGTCCCCAGCATCGTAGATGCCAGTCTTCAGCCAATTCGATTCACTCTACGTGATATCAAGAAACGGCTGAAGGCACTGGATACTGCAATGGCTATGGGCCCTGACAATATTCCGGCAATAGTACTGAAGACTTGTGCTCCAGAACTTGCCGTGCCCCTAGCCAAGCTGTTCCAGTACAGCTACAACACTGGCATCTACCCGGCTATGTGGGAAATTGCTCAGGTATGTCCTGTACACAAAAAGCAGGACAAATCCAACCCGGCCAATTACCGCCGCATCAGTCTACTCTCCATCATCAGTAAAATAATGGAAGGGATCATCAATACCGTTATCCAGAGGCACTTGCTTAGCAATAACCTGCTCACTGATGCCCAGTTTGGGTTCAGCCAGGGCCACTCAGCTCCCGACCTCATTACAGCCTTGGTTCAAACATGGACAGAAGAGCTGAACTCCCGAGGTGAGGTGAGAGCGACTGCCCTTGACATCGAGGCAGCATTCGACCGAGTGTGGCATCAAGGAGCCCTGGCGAAACTGGAGTCAATGGGAATCAGGGAGAAAACTCTCCGCTGGTTGGAGTCATACCCAGCACAAAGGAAGATGGTTGTGGTTGTTGGAGGTCAGTCATCTAAGCTCCAGGACATCACTGCAGGAGTTCCTCAGGTTAGTGTCCTAGGTCCAACCATCTTCAGCTGCTTCCTCAATGACCTTCCTTCCATCATAAGGTCAGAAGTGGGGATGTTCGCTGATGGTTGCACAATGTTCAGCACCATTCGCAACTCCTCAGATACTGAAGCAGCCCCGTGTCCAAAATGCAGCAAGACCTGGACACTATCCAGGCTCAGGGCTGACAAGTGGCGAGTAACATTCGCGCCACACAAGTGCCAGGCAATGACCATCTCCAACAAGAGAGAATCCAACCATCGCCCCTTGATGTCCAATGGCACTGAATCCCCACTATCAACATCCTGGGGGTTACCATTGACCAGAAACTAAACTGGACTAGCCATATAAATACTGTGCAGGTCAAAGGCTGGGAATCCTGCGGAGAGTAACTCACCTCCTGACTCCCCCAAAGCCTGTCCACCATCGACAGGGCACAAGTCAGGAGTGCGATGGGACACTCCCCACTTGCCTGGATGAGTTGCAGCTCCCATAACACTCGAGAAGCTCGACACCGTCCAGGACAAAGCAGCCCCTGCTCGATCGGCACCCCATCCACAAACATTCACTCCCACTACCACCGACGCACAGTGGCAGCAGTGTGTGTACCATCTACAAGATGCACTGCAGGAATTCAGCAAGGCTGCTTAGACAGCACCTTCCAAACCCACGGCCACTACCACCTAGAAGGACAAGGGCTGCAGACACATGGGGAACACCACCACCTGGAAGTTCCCCTCCAAGTCACTCACCATCCCGACTTGGGAATATATCGGCCGTTCCTTCACTGTTGCTGGGTCAAAATCCTGGAACTCCCTCCCTAACAGCGCCGTTGGTGTACCTACACCACACGGGACAAAATCCTAGAACTCCCTCCCTAACAGCGCCGTGGGTGTACCTACACCACACGGGGACAAAATCCTAGAACTCCCTCCCTAACAGCGCCGTGGGTGTACCTACACCACACGGACAAAATCCTGGAACTCCCTCCCTAACAGCGCCGTGGGTGTACCTGCATTACGTGGACTGCAGCGGTTCAAGAAGGCAGCTCACCACCACCTCAACTAAGAATGGGCAATAAATGCTGGCCCAGCCAGCGAAGCCCACATCCCGTGAATGAATAGAAAAAAAACATATAAAACCCCCCACCCCAGAGGTGAGATCTAGGGTCAAGCTTCCTGGTTTAAAATGACAAACCATGCTTGGCAGTTAACTGTCAGTCACCATCCGCTGGTTCATTCGCCACGGCGATGCCCCTACCCATTGGCGTCCGCTTGCCAACCCATCGGCGCTCTCCTCACGTGCAGTATAAATTGTTTTTTTCCCCCCTTCTATCGGTGCTCTCGCGCGGAGTGTCCTGATGAGCGCCAGACGAAAAAGGTTCGACGCGTCTCTTTTTCTCGTCGGCGATAAGTGTCTCGTCTAAATTGTTCCTTTTGTACCCCCCCCCTCCCTTCCCGCCGCAGGTCTCTCGCTCGACTATTATGACGGAGGCAAGGACAAGGTGAGGCTCCTCGGGCCGTTGAACGGGGTCACGGGTCATGATGCGTGGGGAGGTGGAGGGGGAATGAGAGAGGATGGAAAAGAATTTGGAAAATAGGAGCATTCTGTACTTAGTATGGATTGGTAGTGGGTGTGATGTACCTCCAGAAGGTTTGATAAGCTGCTACATGAAAGGTTTATTGTGGAAAGTGGCTTAGAAGATTGGTTGGCTAACAGGAGACAGTGAGTAGGCATAAATGGGTATTTTTTCTGGTTGGTAATGGGTGACGTGCCACAGGGACCTCAACGGTTTACGATATATATATACTTTTTGTTATTCGTTTTGTGCGGCGTGGGTGTCGCTGGCTAGGCCAACATTTATTGCCCATCCCTAATCGCCCTCGATTCCGGAAGGCGTTTGTCAGAGGTGGGCCTGGGGTCACATGTAAAGCAAGGAGCAGCAGATTTCCTTTCCCTAAAGGACGTCAGCGACCCAGATGGATTTTTTTTTTTTTACTTACAACAATCGACCCCGGGTTACCAGTCCGGTGTCCAGTACCGCTACCCCACCGCCTAACACGTGAATGACTTGGATGGTTGCGAAATTTTGCTGGTGACCACACCGATAGGCGGGGAAGCAAGCGGCGAGGAGGCCGCAAAGGGATGGAGAGGGGTTAAGCGAGCGGGCACAGGGAGCGTAAGGCGGGAAAATGTGAAATGGACCCATTTTGGCGGGATGAATAATCGAAAGAAGCGAGAGGTTGCAGAGCTCCGAGGTGCAGAGGGATCTGGGCGTCCAAGTCCCAAGAATCGGAAAAGGTGAGTCTGCAGGTACAGCAGGCCATTAGGAAAGCTCTTAGCCGTGATATCATTTTATTGTGAGGGGGGTGGAATTGAGTACAAGAGTTGGGGAGGTTGTGCTTCAGTTGTACAGGGGATTGGTGAGACCACATCTGGAGCACCGTGTGCGGTATTGGTCCCCTTATTTAAGGCTGGATGTCGACGCGGTTCAGAGAAGGTTTCCCAGACCGACACCAGGAATGGGCGGGTTGTCTTGCGAGGAAAGGTCGGACAGGTTAGGCTAGTATCCGCTGGAGTTTAGAAGAGTGAGAGGCGACTTGATTTGAAACCTTTTAAGATCCTGAGGGGGTCTCGAGAGGGTGGATGTGAAGAGGATGTTTCCTCTGGTGGGAGAATCTACAACTCGGGGCGGGGGGGGTCACGGTTTAAAAATGAGGGGTCACCCATTTCAGACACAGATGAGGAGAATTTTTTTTAAGAACATAAGAACTAGGAGCAGGACTAGGCCATTCAGCCCCTCGAGTCTGCCCCGCCATTCATTAACGATCGTGGCTGATCTCATTTCGGCCTCAACTCCCAATTTCCCGCCCTCTCCCCCATAACCTTTCAACCCCGTCACTGATTAAAAATCTGTCCATCTCACTCCTTAAATTTATTCAGTGTCCCGGCATCGACTGCTCTCTGAGGTAGTGAATTCCACAGATTCATGACCCTTTGAGAGAAGTAATTCCTCCTCGTCTCTGATTTAAATCTACCCCCCCCTTAGCCTAAAACTGTGGCCTCTCGTTCTAGAAAGCCCCACAAGGGGGAACATCTGCTCCACGTCCACTTTGTCTGTCCCCTTTAGCATCTTATACACCTCAATTAGATCTCAGCTCATCCTTCTAAACTCTTAAGCGAGCATAGGCCGGAACTGTTCAATCTCTTCTCCTAAGACTGAGGGTGGTGAGCCCTTGGAACTCTCTCCCTCAAAAGGCGGTGGGAGCGGAGACGTTGAATATTTTTTAAGGCCGTGCGAGATGGATTCTTGATTAACGAGGGGTTGAAACGTTATCGGGGGCGGGGGGGGTGGGGGTGAAAGGTTATCGGGTGGGCGGGGGAGTTAGGCGAGGGGAGCAGCAGCAGGAGTGCGAGCGGGAGCAGCAGAGGCCGTGATCTTCCTCAGTGGGAGAGCAGGCTCGAGGGGCCGAGTGGCGTACTCCTCCTCCTCGTTCGTATATTCGTATCCGGCCCAGCTCCGCCAAGCGAATCCGATCATGGTCGACCTTGGGATTGGACTTCACTCTTTCCCACTCCCGCTCCCCATATATCCCCCGAGAGACTGAAAAGCCGCCTGTCCCACAGCCTCGAATGTATTCGACGATGGGGGGGGGGGCACCTGCAACCCCCTGTCAGGGGTAGAGAGTACCAAAGGTTCGAAACGATCGGCCCCCCATTATCCCGAGACTGTGCTCCCCTCTCCCCACCCCACCCCCCAACGCCAAATCTTTCAGACGCTCCGACCTGCAGAAACAATCCCTCGGCGACGCCCCCCCTGCCCAATCGGAATCGCGGCCTGGCAAGATCACCCCCCCCCTTCGTTCTTCCAAACCCCAGAGACAGTCGGCCCGGTTTTCCTCAGCGCCCCCCCCGTCGCATTTCCAAGTCGGGATGGTGAGTGGCTGGGAGGGGAACTTCCAGGCGGTGGTGTTCCCCATGCGCCTGCTGCCCTCGTCTTTCTAGATGGGAGCGGGTCGTGGGATTGGAAGGTGTCTTTCTTGCCCACCCCTGATTGCCCCCCTTGAGAAGGTGGGGGTGAGCCGCTTTCTTGAGCCGCTGCAGTCCCCGTGTGGTGTAGGTACACCCGTGGCGCTGTTAGGGAGGGAGTTCCAGGATTTTGTCCCGTGTGGTGTAGGTACACCCACGGCGCTGTTAGGAAGGGAGTTCCAGTATTTTGTCCGTGTGGTGTAGGTACACCCACGGCGCTGTTAGGGAGGGAGTTCCAGGATTTTGTCCCCGTGTGGTGTAGGTACACCCACGGCGCTGTTAGGAAGGGAGTTCCAGGATTTTGTCCCCATGTGGTGTAGGTACACCCACGGCGCTGTTAGGGAGGGAGTTCCAGGATTTTGTCCGTGTGGTGTAGGTACACCCATGGCGCTGTTAGGGAGGGAGTTCCAGGATTTTGTCCCCGTGTGGTGTAGGTACACCCACGGCGCTGTTAGGGAGGGAGTTCCAGGATTTTGTCCCGTGTGGTGTAGGTAACACCCACGGCGCTGTTAGGGAGGGAGTTCCAGGATTTTGTCCTGTGTGGTGTAGGTACACCCACGGCGCTGTTAGGGAGGGAGTTCTAGGATTTTGTCCCGTGTGGTGTAGGTACACCCACGGCGCTGTTAGGGAGGGATTTCCAGGATTTTGTCCCCGTGTGGTGTAGGTACACCCACGGCGCTGTTAGGGAGGGAGTTCCAGGATTTTGTCCCCGTGTGGTGTAGGTACACCCACGGCGCTGTTAGGGAGGGAGTTCCAGGATTTTGTCCCGTGTGTGGTGTAGGTACACCCACGGCGCTGTTAGGGAGGGAGTTCTAGGATTTTGTCCCGTGTGGTGTAGGTACACCCACGGCGCTGTTAGGGAGGGATTTCCAGGATTTTGTCCCCGTGTGGTGTAGGTACACCCACGGCGCTGTTAGGGAGGGAGTTCCAGGATTTTGTCCCCGTGTGGTGTAGGTACACCCACGGCGCTGTTAGGGAGGGAGTTCCAGGATTTTGTCCCGTGTGTGGTGTAGGTACACCCACGGCGCTGTTAGGGAGGGAGTTCTAGGATTTTGTCCCGTGTGGTGTAGGTACACCCACGGCGCTGTTAGGGAGGGATTTCCAGGATTTTGTCCCCGTGTGGTGTAGGTACACCCACGGCGCTGTTAGGGAGGGAGTTCCAGGATTTTGTCCCCGTGTGGTGTAGGTACACCCACGGCGCTGTTAGGGAGGGAGTTCCAGGATTTTGACCCAGCGACTCGAAACGTGTCATATTTTTCATAACATTACCGTCGGCTTTCGGGTGAGGGCGTGGGCAGTGCTGTCCACGTGACTGATTCAATCGGACCAGAGACGCTCAGAGTACGAGGTGGAATGATCAAGCGGCGAGGCGTAAAGCACACCTGCCGAATGGAGGTGGATAAACCCGGATCAGGGTCCCCCCCAGATCGGATGTGAACGAAGTTTGCGTTGTTAGCTAAGCAGAGGGGTGGTTTGACTCTCCAAACGGACGGTGTATTGTTCACAGCTGGCGAGACAAGTGAGGCTAAAGGGAAGAGGTCACGTTGACAACGTGAAAGATTTTTATATATTATGGGGAAAGGAAATTCCCAAAGACCTGTACAAAGAAGGATGGAAGGTTATGTGGCGGGGGTGGGGGGATGGTGGTGGTGTAAAACCGTGAAAGGTACATCGTGTGAACCTGTCTTGAGGGTGGGTGGGTGGGGTGGCGAAACCCTCTAGCCACTCTTCTGAAGAAATGCTGGTCCAGCCACCAAGAGGTTGTGTTCAAAGCCTTTGGAATTGCACTGTCGAGCGGGCGCTGTGGTAACCTTGCGGGGGTTAAGTGCAAAATCCATTTCGGACTGTTGCCTTAAAGGGGGAGCGAGGCTGGGAGTCGGGTTAGTTAGGAATTTTGTGATCCGCTCCAACGTCCAGTGACTGTCCCCTCGGGGAATGAAAATAGAAGACGCCGGGAAAACTCAGCCGGCCTGGCATCCGTGGGGAGAGAA
>NW_027599899.1:0-20514 GCF_964194155.1 Cetorhinus maximus | reverse complement strand
C
Organism: Cetorhinus maximus; assembly: GCF_964194155.1. Taxonomy (NCBI): domain Eukaryota; kingdom Metazoa; phylum Chordata; class Chondrichthyes; order Lamniformes; family Cetorhinidae; genus Cetorhinus; species Cetorhinus maximus. The sequence continues at coordinate 20,513 of NW_027599899.1, read as the reverse complement.
TCGAGAAGGTTTTTGGCGATGTCGACCGATTCTCGATTTGCCACCTCCTACTATTCTGCAGGTACCCCGCCAACCTCCCCTGCCGACAATTCCAACCGTAAGGTCGGGCGGTAGTCCTACCGACGAAGAGGCCCCAAAGCCCGCAAAACGCCATTTTGCCCTTTCCTCATCGGGACTTCCGCGGGGAACTCATGAACCAGCTCCAGGAGTGGCATGCCAGAAATTGCAACTTGACCCGTCGCCGGGCAGATTCGCTACTCTCTGCGGGAATACCCCCACCGGGTGCCGGGTAAAGGCCTCGGATCTGACCTCATGGACTTCCGTCTGTGCACGGATTTTGCTCTCGCGGGCCCAAGAGCCTCATTGCCCGGCCTGCCAATGCAACCCGAGGTCCATTGGCCTCATTGGTTAATTATTTCTCGAGAAAACACTTTGCCTCTCCGCCAGAGACTAAGTCCAATTGGTTAATCATTTCTCAAGGCCACAATTTGCCTGCCGTTCAGAGACCAAGTCCAATTGGTTAACCATTTCTCTTGAAAACACTTTGCCTCTCTGCCAGAGACGAAGTCCAATTGGTTAACCATTTCTCTTGAAAACACTTTGTCTCTCCGCCAGAGACTAAGTCCAATTGGTTAACCATTTCTCTTGAAAACACTTTGCCTCTCTGCCAGAGACCAAGTCCAATTGGTTAACCATTTCTCTTGAAAACACTTTGCCTCTCTGCCAGAGACTAAGTCCAATTGGTTAACCATTTCTCTTGATAACACTTTGTCTCTCCGCCAGAGACTAAGTCCAATTGGTTAACCATTTCTCTTGAAAACACTTTGCCTCTCTGCCAGAGACTAAGTCCAATTGGTTAACCATTTCTCGTGAAAACACTTTGCCTCTCTGCCAGAGACTAAGTCCAATTGGTTATCCATTTCTCTTGAAAACACTTTGTCTCTCCGCCAGAGACTAAGTCCAATTGGTTAACCATTTCTCTGGAAAACACTTTGCCTCTCTGCCAGAGACTAAGTCCAATTGGTTAACCATTTCTCTTGAAAACACTTTGCCTCTCTGCCAGAGACTAAGTCCAATTGGTTAACCATTTCTCAGGGGCACACCGAGGGCAACCTGTAACGTCTCGCGGGCCCGGGGGCCCCTTTGCACGGCCTGCCAATGCAATCCGAGGCGCACTGTCCTTCGTTTGGTTAACCATTTCTCAGGGGCACACCGAGGGCACCCTGCATTGTCTCGCGGGCCCGGAGGCCACTTTGCACGGCCAGCGAATGCAATCCGAGGTGCTTCGCCCTTGGCCGCCTTCCCGGCCGGCTTCGGGACGTTTCGGGGGCTCTCACCGGGGCAAATCCGGTCCCCCGGGCGATTAGGAGGCCTCCCCGGGCAGGCCCGGGCTTCAGGCCGCCGCTTTTCCATCCCGGCCGAAAGAGGCGAAAAATGCCGAAAATGGCCAAAAATGGCCGCCGGCAGGGCCTGTCGGTCGGTTTGGCGGCAGCCTGGGTCGGTCCCTGCAGACCTGGAGGCTCGAGAAGGTTTTTGGCGATGTCGACCGATTCTCGATTTGCCACCTCCTACTATTCTGCAGGTACCCCGCCAACCTCCCCTGCCAACAATTCCAACCGTAAGGTCGGGCGGTAGTCCTACCGTCCAGGAGGCCCTAAAAGCCCGCAAAACGCCATTTTGCCCTTTCCTCATCGGGACTTCCGAGGGGAACTCATGAACCAGCTCCAGGAGTGGCATGCCAGAAATTGCAACTTGACCCGTCGCCGGGCAGATTCGCTACTCTCTGCGGGAATACCCCCACCGGGTGCCGGGTAAAGGCCTCGGATCTGACCTCATGGACTTCCGTCTGTGCACGGATTTTGCTCTCGCGGGCCCAAGAGCCACATTGCCCGGCCTGCCAATGCAACCCGAGGTCCATTGGCCTCATTGGTTAATTATTTCTCGAGAAAACACTTTGCCTCTCCGCCAGAGACTAAGTCCAATTGGTTAATCATTTCTCAAGGCCACAATTTGCCTGCCGTTCAGAGACTAAGTCCAATTGGTTAACCATTTCTCTGGAAAACACTTTGCCTCTCTGCCAGAGACTAAGTCCAATTGGTTAACCATTTCTCTTGAAAACACTTTGTCTCTCCGCCAGAGACTAAGTCCAATTGGTTAATCATTTCTCTTGAAAACACTTTGCCTCTCCGCCAGAGACTAAGTCCAATTGGTTAACCATTTCTCGTGAAAACACTTTGCCTCTCTGCCAGAGACTAAGTCCAATTGGTTAACCATTTCTCTTGAAAACACTTTGCCTCTCTGCCAGAGACTAAGTCCAATTGGTTAACCATTTCTCGTGAAAACACTTTGTCTCTCTGCCAGAGACTAAGTCCAATTGGTTAACCATTTCTCAGGGGCACACCGAGGGCAACCTGTAACGTCTCGCGGGCCCGGGGGCCCCTTTGCACGGCCTGCCAATGCAATCCGAGGCGCACTGTCCTTCGTTTGGTTAACCATTTCTCAGGGGCACACCGAGGGCACCCTGCATTGTCTCGCGGGCCCGGAGGCCACTTTGCACGGCCTGCCAATGCAATCCGAGGTCCTTCGCCCTTGGCCGCCTTCCCGGCCGGCTTCGGGACGTTTCGGGGGCTCTCACCGGGGCAAATCCGGTCCCCCGGGCGATTAGGAGGCCTCCCCGGGCAGGCCCGGGCTTCAGGCCGCCGCTTTTCCATCCCGGCCGAAAGAGGCGAAAAATGCCGAAAATGGCCAAAAATGGCCGCCGGCAGGGCCTGTCGGTCGGTTTGGCGGCAGCCTGGGTCGGTCCCTGCAGACCTGGAGGCTCGAGAAGGTTTTTGGCGATGTCGACCGATTCTCGATTTGCCACCTCCTACTATTCTGCAGGTACCCCGCCAACCTCCCCTGCCAACAATTCCAACCGTAAGGTCGGGCGGTAGTCCTACCGTCCAGGAGGCCCTAAAAGCCCGCAAAACGCCATTTTGCCCTTTCCTCATCGGGACTTCCGAGGGGAACTCATGAACCAGCTCCAGGAGTGGCATGCCAGAAATTGCAACTTGACCCGTCGCCGGGCAGATTCGCTACTCTCTGCGGGAATACCCCCACCGGGTGCCGGGTAAAGGCCTCGGATCTGACCTCATGGACTTCCGTCTGTGCACGGATTTTGCTCTCGCGGGCCCAAGAGCCACATTGCCCGGCCTGCCAATGCAACCCGAGGTCCATTGGCCTCATTGGTTAATTATTTCTCGAGAAAACACTTTGCCTCTCCGCCAGAGACTAAGTCCAATTGGTTAATCATTTCTCAAGGCCACAATTTGCCTGCCGTTCAGAGACTAAGTCCAATTGGTTAACCATTTCTCTGGAAAACACTTTGCCTCTCTGCCAGAGACCAAGTCCAATTGGTTAACCATTTCTCTTGAAAACACTTTGCCTCTCTGCCAGAGACTAAGTCCAATTGGTTAACCATTTCTCTTGATAACACTTTGTCTCTCCGCCAGAGACTAAGTCCAATTGGTTAACCATTTCTCTTGAAAACACTTTGCCTCTCTGCCAGAGACTAAGTCCAATTGGTTAACCATTTCTCGTGAAAACACTTTGCCTCTCTGCCAGAGACTAAGTCCAATTGGTTATCCATTTCTCTTGAAAACACTTTGTCTCTCCGCCAGAGACTAAGTCCAATTGGTTAACCATTTCTCTGGAAAACACTTTGCCTCTCTGCCAGAGACTAAGTCCAATTGGTTAACCATTTCTCTTGAAAACACTTTGCCTCTCTGCCAGAGACTAAGTCCAATTGGTTAACCATTTCTCAGGGGCACACCGAGGGCAACCTGTAACGTCTCGCGGGCCCGGGGGCCCCTTTGCACGGCCTGCCAATGCAATCCGAGGCGCACTGTCCTTCGTTTGGTTAACCATTTCTCAGGGGCACACCGAGGGCACCCTGCATTGTCTCGCGGGCCCGGAGGCCACTTTGCACGGCCAGCGAATGCAATCCGAGGTGCTTCGCCCTTGGCCGCCTTCCCGGCCGGCTTCGGGACGTTTCGGGGGCTCTCACCGGGGCAAATCCGGTCCCCCGGGCGATTAGGAGGCCTCCCCGGGCAGGCCCGGGCTTCAGGCCGCCGCTTTTCCATCCCGGCCGAAAGAGGCGAAAAATGCCGAAAATGGCCAAAAATGGCCGCCGGCAGGGCCTGTCGGTCGGTTTGGCGGCAGCCTGGGTCGGTCCCTGCAGACCTGGAGGCTCGAGAAGGTTTTTGGCGATGTCGACCGATTCTCGATTTGCCACCTCCTACTATTCTGCAGGTACCCCGCCAACCTCCCCTGCCAACAATTCCAACCGTAAGGTCGGGCGGTAGTCCTACCGTCCAGGAGGCCCTAAAAGCCCGCAAAACGCCATTTTGCCCTTTCCTCATCGGGACTTCCGAGGGGAACTCATGAACCAGCTCCAGGAGTGGCATGCCAGAAATTGCAACTTGACCCGTCGCCGGGCAGATTCGCTACTCTCTGCGGGAATACCCCCACCGGGTGCCGGGTAAAGGCCTCGGATCTGACCTCATGGACTTCCGTCTGTGCACGGATTTTGCTCTCGCGGGCCCAAGAGCCACATTGCCCGGCCTGCCAATGCAACCCGAGGTCCATTGGCCTCATTGGTTAATTATTTCTCGAGAAAACACTTTGCCTCTCCGCCAGAGACTAAGTCCAATTGGTTAATCATTTCTCAAGGCCACAATTTGCCTGCCGTTCAGAGACTAAGTCCAATTGGTTAACCATTTCTCTGGAAAACACTTTGCCTCTCTGCCAGAGACTAAGTCCAATTGGTTAACCATTTCTCTTGAAAACACTTTGTCTCTCCGCCAGAGACTAAGTCCAATTGGTTAATCATTTCTCTTGAAAACACTTTGCCTCTCCGCCAGAGACTAAGTCCAATTGGTTAACCATTTCTCGTGAAAACACTTTGCCTCTCTGCCAGAGACTAAGTCCAATTGGTTAACCATTTCTCTTGAAAACACTTTGCCTCTCTGCCAGAGACTAAGTCCAATTGGTTAACCATTTCTCGTGAAAACACTTTGTCTCTCTGCCAGAGACTAAGTCCAATTGGTTAACCATTTCTCAGGGGCACACCGAGGGCAACCTGTAACGTCTCGCGGGCCCGGGGGCCCCTTTGCACGGCCTGCCAATGCAATCCGAGGCGCACTGTCCTTCGTTTGGTTAACCATTTCTCAGGGGCACACCGAGGGCACCCTGCATTGTCTCGCGGGCCCGGAGGCCACTTTGCACGGCCTGCCAATGCAATCCGAGGTCCTTCGCCCTTGGCCGCCTTCCCGGCCGGCTTCGGGACGTTTCGGGGGCTCTCACCGGGGCAAATCCGGTCCCCCGGGCGATTAGGAGGCCTCCCCGGGCAGGCCCGGGCTTCAGGCCGCCGCTTTTCCATCCCGGCCGAAAGAGGCGAAAAATGCCGAAAATGGCCAAAAATGGCCGCCGGCAGGGCCTGTCGGTCGGTTTGGCGGCAGCCTGGGTCGGTCCCTGCAGACCTGGAGGCTCGAGAAGGTTTTTGGCGATGTCGACCGATTCTCGATTTGCCACCTCCTACTATTCTGCAGGTACCCCGCCAACCTCCCCTGCCAACAATTCCAACCGTAAGGTCGGGCGGTAGTCCTACCGTCCAGGAGGCCCTAAAAGCCCGCAAAACGCCATTTTGCCCTTTCCTCATCGGGACTTCCGAGGGGAACTCATGAACCAGCTCCAGGAGTGGCATGCCAGAAATTGCAACTTGACCCGTCGCCGGGCAGATTCGCTACTCTCTGCGGGAATACCCCCACCGGGTGCCGGGTAAAGGCCTCGGATCTGACCTCATGGACTTCCGTCTGTGCACGGATTTTGCTCTCGCGGGCCCAAGAGCCACATTGCCCGGCCTGCCAATGCAACCCGAGGTCCATTGGCCTCATTGGTTAATTATTTCTCGAGAAAACACTTTGCCTCTCCGCCAGAGACTAAGTCCAATTGGTTAATCATTTCTCAAGGCCACAATTTGCCTGCCGTTCAGAGACTAAGTCCAATTGGTTAACCATTTCTCTGGAAAACACTTTGCCTCTCTGCCAGAGACCAAGTCCAATTGGTTAACCATTTCTCTTGAAAACACTTTGCCTCTCTGCCAGAGACTAAGTCCAATTGGTTAACCATTTCTCTTGATAACACTTTGTCTCTCCGCCAGAGACTAAGTCCAATTGGTTAACCATTTCTCTTGAAAACACTTTGCCTCTCTGCCAGAGACTAAGTCCAATTGGTTAACCATTTCTCGTGAAAACACTTTGCCTCTCTGCCAGAGACTAAGTCCAATTGGTTATCCATTTCTCTTGAAAACACTTTGTCTCTCCGCCAGAGACTAAGTCCAATTGGTTAACCATTTCTCTGGAAAACACTTTGCCTCTCTGCCAGAGACTAAGTCCAATTGGTTAACCATTTCTCTTGAAAACACTTTGCCTCTCTGCCAGAGACTAAGTCCAATTGGTTAACCATTTCTCAGGGGCACACCGAGGGCAACCTGTAACGTCTCGCGGGCCCGGGGGCCCCTTTGCACGGCCTGCCAATGCAATCCGAGGCGCACTGTCCTTCGTTTGGTTAACCATTTCTCAGGGGCACACCGAGGGCACCCTGCATTGTCTCGCGGGCCCGGAGGCCACTTTGCACGGCCAGCGAATGCAATCCGAGGTGCTTCGCCCTTGGCCGCCTTCCCGGCCGGCTTCGGGACGTTTCGGGGGCTCTCACCGGGGCAAATCCGGTCCCCCGGGCGATTAGGAGGCCTCCCCGGGCAGGCCCGGGCTTCAGGCCGCCGCTTTTCCATCCCGGCCGAAAGAGGCGAAAAATGCCGAAAATGGCCAAAAATGGCCGCCGGCAGGGCCTGTCGGTCGGTTTGGCGGCAGCCTGGGTCGGTCCCTGCAGACCTGGAGGCTCGAGAAGGTTTTTGGCGATGTCGACCGATTCTCGATTTGCCACCTCCTACTATTCTGCAGGTACCCCGCCAACCTCCCCTGCCAACAATTCCAACCGTAAGGTCGGGCGGTAGTCCTACCGTCCAGGAGGCCCTAAAAGCCCGCAAAACGCCATTTTGCCCTTTCCTCATCGGGACTTCCGAGGGGAACTCATGAACCAGCTCCAGGAGTGGCATGCCAGAAATTGCAACTTGACCCGTCGCCGGGCAGATTCGCTACTCTCTGCGGGAATACCCCCACCGGGTGCCGGGTAAAGGCCTCGGATCTGACCTCATGGACTTCCGTCTGTGCACGGATTTTGCTCTCGCGGGCCCAAGAGCCACATTGCCCGGCCTGCCAATGCAACCCGAGGTCCATTGGCCTCATTGGTTAATTATTTCTCGAGAAAACACTTTGCCTCTCCGCCAGAGACTAAGTCCAATTGGTTAACCATTTCTCAAGGCCACAATTTGCCTGCCGTTCAGAGACTAAGTCCAATTGGTTAATCATTTCTCTTGAAAACACTTTGCCTCTCCGCCAGAGACTAAGTCCAATTGGTTAACCATTTCTCGTGAAAACACTTTGCCTCTCTGCCAGAGACTAAGTCCAATTGGTTAACCATTTCTCTTGAAAACACTTTGCCTCTCTGCCAGAGACTAAGTCCAATTGGTTAACCATTTCTCGTGAAAACACTTTGTCTCTCTGCCAGAGACTAAGTCCAATTGGTTAACCATTTCTCAGGGGCACACCGAGGGCAACCTGTAACGTCTCGCGGGCCCGGGGGCCCCTTTGCACGGCCTGCCAATGCAATCCGAGGCGCACTGTCCTTCGTTTGGTTAACCATTTCTCAGGGGCACACCGAGGGCACCCTGCATTGTCTCGCGGGCCCGGAGGCCACTTTGCACGGCCTGCCAATGCAATCCGAGGTCCTTCGCCCTTGGCCGCCTTCCCGGCCGGCTTCGGGACGTTTCGGGGGCTCTCACCGGGGCAAATCCGGTCCCCCGGGCGATTAGGAGGCCTCCACGGGCAGGCCCGGGCTTCAGGCCGCCGCTTTTCCATCCCGGCCGAAAGAGGCGAAAAATGCCGAAAATGGCCAAAAATGGCCGCCGGCAGGGCCTGTCGGTCGGTTTGGCGGCAGCCTGGGTCGGTCCCTGCAGACCTGGAGGCTCGAGAAGGTTTTTGGCGATGTCGACCGATTCTCGATTTGCCACCTCCTACTATTCTGCAGGTACCCCGCCAACCTCCCCTGCCAACAATTCCAACCGTAAGGTCGGGCGGTAGTCCTACCGTCCAGGAGGCCCTAAAAGCCCGCAAAACGCCATTTTGCCCTTTCCTCATCGGGACTTCCGAGGGGAACTCATGAACCAGCTCCAGGAGTGGCATGCCAGAAATTGCAACTTGACCCGTCGCCGGGCGCACTCGCTGCTCTCTGCGGGAATACCCCCACCGGGTGCCGGGTAAAGGCCTCGGATCTGACCTCATGGACTTCCGTCTGTGCACGGATTTTGCTCTCGCGGGCCCAAGAGCCACATTGCCCGGCCTGCCAATGCAACCCGAGGTCCATTGGCCTCATTGGTTAATTATTTCTCGAGAAAACACTTTGCCTCTCTGCCAGAGACTAAGTCCAATTGGTTAATCATTTCTCAGGGGCACAGTTTGCCTGCCGTTCAGAGACTAAGTCCAATTGGTTAACCATTTCTCTTGAAAAAACTTTGCCTCTCTGCCAGAGACTAAGTCCAATTGGTTAACCATTTCTCTTGAAAACACTTTGTCTCTCCGCCAGAGACTAAGTCCAATTGGTTAATCATTTCTCTTGAAAACACTTTGCCTCTCCGCCAGAGACTAAGTCCAATTGGTTAACCATTTCTCGTGAAAACACTTTGCCTCTCTGCCAGAGACTAAGTCCAATTGGTTAACCATTTCTCTTGAAAACACTTTGCCTCTCTGCCAGAGACTAAGTCCAATTGGTTAACCATTTCTCGTGAAAACACTTTGTCTCTCTGCCAGAGACTAAGTCCAAGTGGTTAACCATTTCTCGTGAAAACACTTTGCCTCTCCGCCAGAGACTAAGTCCAATTGGTTAATCATTTCTCAAGGCCACAATTTGCCTGCCGTTCAGAGACCAAGTCCAATTGGTTAACCATTTCTCTTGAAAACACTTTGCCTCTCTGCCAGAGACTAAGTCCAATTGGTTAACCATTTCTCTTGAAAACACTTTGTCTCTCCGCCAGAGACTAAGTCCAATTGGTTAACCATTTCTCTTGAAAACACTTTGCCTCTCTGCCAGAGACTAAGTCCAATTGGTTAACCATTTCTCGTGAAAACACTTTGCCTCTCTGCCAGAGACTAAGTCCAATTGGTTATCCATTTCTCTTGAAAACACTTTGTCTCTCCGCCAGAGACTAAGTCCAATTGGTTAACCATTTCTCTGGAAAACACTTTGCCTCTCTGCCAGAGACTAAGTCCAATTGGTTAACCATTTCTCTTGAAAACACTTTGCCTCTCTGCCAGAGACTAAGTCCAATTGGTTAACCATTTCTCTTGAAAACACTTTGTCTCTCCGCCAGAGACTAAGTCCAATTGGTTAACCATTTCTCTTGAAAACACTTTGCCTCTCTGCCAGAGACTAAGTCCAATTGGTTAACCATTTCTCTTGAAAACACTTTGTCTCTCCGCCAGAGACTAAGTCCAATTGGTTAACCATTTCTCTTGAAAACACTTTGCCTCTCTGCCAGAGACTAAGTCCAATTGGTTAACCATTTCTCGTGAAAACACTTTGTCTCTCTGCCAGAGACTAAGTCCAATTGGTTAACCATTTCTCAGGGGCTCACCGAGGGCAATCTGTAACGTCTCGCGGGCCCGGGGGCCCCTTTGCACGGCCTGCCAATGCAATCCGAGCCGCACTGTCCTTCGTTTGGTTAACCATTTCTCAGGGGCACACCGAGGGCACCCTGCATTGTCTCGCGGGCCCGGAGGCCACTTTGCACGGCCTGCCAACGCAATGCGAGGTGCTTCGCCCTTGGCCGCCTTCCCGGCCGGCTTCGGGACGTTTCGGGGGCTCTCACCGGGGCAAATCCGGTCCCCCGGGCGATTAGGAGGCCTCCCCGGGCAGGCCCGGGCTTCAGGCCGCCGCTTTTCCATCCCGGCCGAAAGAGGCGAAAAATGCCGAAAATGGCCAAAAATGGCCGCCGGCAGGGCCTGTCGGTCGGTTTGGCGGCAGCCTGGGTCGGTCCCTGCAGACCTGGAGGCTCGAGAAGGTTTTTGGCGATGTCGACCGATTCTCGATTTGCCACCTCCTACTATTCTGCAGGTACCCCGCCAACCTCCCCTGCCGACAATTCCAACCGTAAGGTCGGGCGGTAGTCCTACCGACGAAGAGGCCCCAAAGCCCGCAAAACGCCATTTTGCCCTTTCCTCATCGGGACTTCCGCGGGGAACTCATTAACCAGCTCCATGAGTGGCATGCCAGAAATTGCAACTTGACCCGTCGCCGGGCAGATTCGCTACTCTCTGCGGGAATACCCCCACCGGGTGCCGGGTAAAGGCCTCGGATCTGACCTCATGGACTTCCGTCTGTGCACGGATTTTGCTCTCGCGGGCCCAAGAGCCTCATTGCCCGGCCTGCCAATGCAACCCGAGGTCCATTGGCCTCATTGGTTAATTATTTCTCGAGAAAACACTTTGCCTCTCCGCCAGAGACTAAGTCCAATTGGTTAATCATTTCTCAAGGCCACAATTTGCCTGCCGTTCAGAGACTAAGTCCAATTGGTTAACCATTTCTCTTGAAAACACTTTGCCTCTCTGCCAGAGACTAAGTCCAATTGGTTAACCATTTCTCTTGAAAACACTTTGTCTCTCCGCCAGAGACTAAGTCCAATTGGTTAATCATTTCTCTTGAAAACACTTTGCCTCTCCGCCAGAGACTAAGTCCAATTGGTTAACCATTTCTCGTGAAAACACTTTGCCTCTCTGCCAGAGACTAAGTCCAATTGGTTAACCATTTCTCTTGAAAACACTTTGCCTCTCTGCCAGAGACTAAGTCCAATTGGTTAACCATTTCTCGTGAAAACACTTTGTCTCTCTGCCAGAGACTAAGTCCAATTGGTTAACCATTTCTCAGGGGCACACCGAGGGCAACCTGTAACGTCTCGCGGGCCCGGGGGCCCCTTTGCACGGCCTGCCAATGCAATCCGAGGCGCACTGTCCTTCGTTTGGTTAACCATTTCTCAGGGGCACACCGAGGGCACCCTGCATTGTCTCGCGGGCCCGGAGGCCACTTTGCACGGCCTGCCAATGCAATCCGAGGTCCTTCGCCCTTGGCCGCCTTCCCGGCCGGCTTCGGGACGTTTCGGGGGCTCTCACCGGGGCAAATCCGGTCCCCCGGGCGATTAGGAGGCCTCCCCGGGCAGGCCCGGGCTTCAGGCCGCCGCTTTTCCATCCCGGCCGAAAGAGGCGAAAAATGCCGAAAATGGCCAAAAATGGCCGCCGGCAGGGCCTGTCGGTCGGTTTGGCGGCAGCCTGGGTCGGTCCCTGCAGACCTGGAGGCTCGAGAAGGTTTTTGGCGATGTCGACCGATTCTCGATTTGCCACCTCCTACTATTCTGCAGGTACCCCGCCAACCTCCCCTGCCAACAATTCCAACCGTAAGGTCGGGCGGTAGTCCTACCGTCCAGGAGGCCCTAAAAGCCCGCAAAACGCCATTTTGCCCTTTCCTCATCGGGACTTCCGAGGGGAACTCATGAACCAGCTCCAGGAGTGGCATGCCAGAAATTGCAACTTGACCCGTCGCCGGGCAGATTCGCTACTCTCTGCGGGAATACCCCCACCGGGTGCCGGGTAAAGGCCTCGGATCTGACCTCATGGACTTCCGTCTGTGCACGGATTTTGCTCTCGCGGGCCCAAGAGCCTCATTGCCCGGCCTGCCAATGCAACCCGAGGTCCATTGGCCTCATTGGTTAATTATTTCTCGAGAAAACACTTTGCCTCTCCGCCAGAGACTAAGTCCAATTGGTTAATCATTTCTCAAGGCCACAATTTGCCTGCCGTTCAGAGACTAAGTCCAATTGGTTAACCATTTCTCGTGAAAACACTTTGCCTCTCCGCCAGAGACTAAGTCCAATTGGTTAATCATTTCTCAAGGCCACAATTTGCCTGCCGTTCAGAGAAAAAGTCCAATTGGTTAACCATTTCTCTTGAAAACACTTTGCCTCTCTGCCAGAGACTAAGTCCAATTGGTTAACCATTTCTCTTGAAAACACTTTGTCTCTCCGCCAGAGACTAAGTCCAATTGGTTAACCATTTCTCTTGAAAACACTTTGCCTCTCTGCCAGAGACTAAGTCCAATTGGTTAACCATTTCTCGTGAAAACACTTTGTCTCTCTGCCAGAGACTAAGTCCAATTGGTTAACCATTTCTCAGGGGCTCACCGAGGGCAATCTGTAACGTCTCGCGGGCCCGGGGGCCCCTTTGCACGGCCTGCCAATGCAATCCGAGCCGCACTGTCCTTCGTTTGGTTAACCATTTCTCAGGGGCACACCGAGGGCACCCTGCATTGTCTCGCGGGCCCGGAGGCCACTTTGCACGGCCTGCCAACGCAATGCGAGGTGCTTCGCCCTTGGCCGCCTTCCCGGCCGGCTTCGGGACGTTTCGGGGGCTCTCACCGGGGCAAATCCGGTCCCCCGGGCGATTAGGAGGCCTCCCCGGGCAGGCCCGGGCTTCAGGCCGCCGCTTTTCCATCCCGGCCGAAAGAGGCGAAAAATGCCGAAAACGGCCAAAAATGGCCGCCGGCAGGGCCTGTCGGTCGGTTTGGCGGCAGCCTGGGTCGGTCCCTGCAGACCTGGAGGCTCGAGAAGGTTTTTGGCGATGTCGACCGATTCTCGATTTGCCACCTCCTACTATTCTGCAGGTACCCCGCCAACCTCCCCTGCCGACAATTCCAACCGTAAGGTCGGGCGGTGGTCCTACCGACGAAGAGGCCCCAAAGCCCGCAAAACGCCATTTTGCCCTTTCCTCATCGGGACTTCCGCGGGGAACTCATGAACCAGCTCCAGGAGTGGCATGCCAGAAATTGCAACTTGACCCGTCGCCGGGCAGATTCGCTACTCTCTGCGGGAATACCCCCACCGGGTGCCGGGTAAAGGCCTCGGATCTGACCTCATGGACTTCCGTCTGTGCACGGATTTTGCTCTCGCGGGCCCAAGAGCCTCATTGCCCGGCCTGCCAATGCAACCCGAGGTCCATTGGCCTCATTGGTTAATTATTTCTCGAGAAAACACTTTGCCTCTCCGCCAGAGACTAAGTCCAATTGGTTAATCATTTCTCAAGGCCACAATTTGCCTGCGGTTCAGAGACCAAGTCCAATTGGTTAACCATTTCTCTTGAAAACACTTTGCCTCTCTGCCAGAGACGAAGTCCAATTGGTTAACCATTTCTCTTGAAAACACTTTGTCTCTCCGCCAGAGACTAAGTCCAATTGGTTAACCATTTCTCTTGAAAACACTTTGCCTCTCTGCCAGAGACCAAGTCCAATTGGTTAACCATTTCTCTTGAAAACACTTTGCCTCTCTGCCAGAGACTAAGTCCAATTGGTTAACCATTTCTCTTGATAACACTTTGTCTCTCCGCCAGAGACTAAGTCCAATTGGTTAACCATTTCTCTTGAAAACACTTTGCCTCTCTGCCAGAGACTAAGTCCAATTGGTTAACCATTTCTCGTGAAAACACTTTGCCTCTCTGCCAGAGACTAAGTCCAATTGGTTATCCATTTCTCTTGAAAACACTTTGTCTCTCCGCCAGAGACTAAGTCCAATTGGTTAACCATTTCTCTGGAAAACACTTTGCCTCTCTGCCAGAGACTAAGTCCAATTGGTTAACCATTTCTCTTGAAAACACTTTGCCTCTCTGCCAGAGACTAAGTCCAATTGGTTAACCATTTCTCAGGGGCACACCGAGGGCAACCTGTAACGTCTCGCGGGCCCGGGGGCCCCTTTGCACGGCCTGCCAATGCAATCCGAGGCGCACTGTCCTTCGTTTGGTTAACCATTTCTCAGGGGCACACCGAGGGCACCCTGCATTGTCTCGCGGGCCCGGAGGCCACTTTGCACGGCCAGCGAATGCAATCCGAGGTGCTTCGCCCTTGGCCGCCTTCCCGGCCGGCTTCGGGACGTTTCGGGGGCTCTCACCGGGGCAAATCCGGTCCCCCGGGCGATTAGGAGGCCTCCCCGGGCAGGCCCGGGCTTCAGGCCGCCGCTTTTCCATCCCGGCCGAAAGAGGCGAAAAATGCCGAAAATGGCCAAAAATGGCCGCCGGCAGGGCCTGTCGGTCGGTTTGGCGGCAGCCTGGGTCGGTCCCTGCAGACCTGGAGGCTCGAGAAGGTTTTTGGCGATGTCGACCGATTCTCGATTTGCCACCTCCTACTATTCTGCAGGTACCCCGCCAACCTCCCCTGCCAACAATTCCAACCGTAAGGTCGGGCGGTAGTCCTACCGTCCAGGAGGCCCTAAAAGCCCGCAAAACGCCATTTTGCCCTTTCCTCATCGGGACTTCCGAGGGGAACTCATGAACCAGCTCCAGGAGTGGCATGCCAGTAATTGCAACTTGACCCGTCGCCGGGCAGATTCGCTACTCTCTGCGGGAATACCCCCACCGGGTGCCGGGTAAAGGCCTCGGATCTGACCTCATGGACTTCCGTCTGTGCACGGATTTTGCTCTCGCGGGCCCAAGAGCCACATTGCCCGGCCTGCCAATGCAACCCGAGGTCCATTGGCCTCATTGGTTAATTATTTCTCGAGAAAACACTTTGCCTCTCCGCCAGAGACTAAGTCCAATTGGTTAACCATTTCTCAAGGCCACAATTTGCCTGCCGTTCAGAGACTAAGTCCAATTGGTTAACCATTTCTCTGGAAAACACTTTGCCTCTCTGCCAGAGACTAAGTCCAATTGGTTAACCATTTCTCTTGAAAACACTTTGCCTCTCTGCCAGAGACTAAGTCCAATTGGTTAACCATTTCTCAGGGGCACACCGAGGGCAACCTGTAACGTCTCGCGGGCCCGGGGGCCCCTTTGCACGGCCTGCCAATGCAATCCGAGGCGCACTGTCCTTCGTTTGGTTAACCATTTCTCAGGGGCACACCGAGGGCACCCTGCATTGTCTCGCGGGCCCGGAGGCCACTTTGCACGGCCTGCCAACGCAATGCGAGGTGCTTCGCCCTTGGCCGCCTTCCCGGCCGGCTTCGGGACGTTTCGGGGGCTCTCACCGGGGCAAATCCGGTCCCCCGGGCGATTAGGAGGCCTCCCCGGGCAGGCCCGGGCTTCAGGCCGCCGCTTTTCCATCCCGGCCGAAAGAGGCGAAAAATGCCGAAAACGGCCAAAAATGGCCGCCGGCAGGGCCTGTCGGTCGGTTTGGCGGCAGCCTGGGTCGGTCCCTGCAGACCTGGAGGCTCGAGAAGGTTTTTGGCGATGTCGACCGATTCTCGATTTGCCACCTCCTACTATTCTGCAGGTACCCCGCCAACCTCCCCTGCCGACAATTCCAACCGTAAGGTCGGGCGGTAGTCCTACCGACGAAGAGGCCCCAAAGCCCGCAAAACGCCATTTTGCCCTTTCCTCATCGGGACTTCCGCGGGGAACTCATGAACCAGCTCCAGGAGTGGCATGCCAGAAATTGCAACTTGACCCGTCGCCGGGCAGATTCGCTACTCTCTGCGGGAATACCCCCACCGGGTGCCGGGTAAAGGCCTCGGATCTGACCTCATGGACTTCCGTCTGTGCACGGATTTTGCTCTCGCGGGCCCAAGAGCCTCATTGCCCGGCCTGCCAATGCAACCCGAGGTCCATTGGCCTCATTGGTTAATTATTTCTCGAGAAAACACTTTGCCTCTCCGCCAGAGACTAAGTCCAATTGGTTAATCATTTCTCAAGGCCACAATTTGCCTGCCGTTCAGAGACCAAGTCCAATTGGTTAACCATTTCTCTTGAAAACACTTTGCCTCTCTGCCAGAGACGAAGTCCAATTGGTTAACCATTTCTCTTGAAAACACTTTGTCTCTCCGCCAGAGACTAAGTCCAATTGGTTAACCATTTCTCTTGAAAACACTTTGCCTCTCTGCCAGAGACCAAGTCCAATTGGTTAACCATTTCTCTTGAAAACACTTTGCCTCTCTGCCAGAGACTAAGTCCAATTGGTTAACCATTTCTCTTGATAACACTTTGTCTCTCCGCCAGAGACTAAGTCCAATTGGTTAACCATTTCTCTTGAAAACACTTTGCCTCTCTGCCAGAGACTAAGTCCAATTGGTTAACCATTTCTCGTGAAAACACTTTGCCTCTCTGCCAGAGACTAAGTCCAATTGGTTATCCATTTCTCTTGAAAACACTTTGTCTCTCCGCCAGAGACTAAGTCCAATTGGTTAACCATTTCTCTGGAAAACACTTTGCCTCTCTGCCAGAGACTAAGTCCAATTGGTTAACCATTTCTCTTGAAAACACTTTGCCTCTCTGCCAGAGACTAAGTCCAATTGGTTAACCATTTCTCAGGGGCACACCGAGGGCAACCTGTAACGTCTCGCGGGCCCGGGGGCCCCTTTGCACGGCCTGCCAATGCAATCCGAGGCGCACTGTCCTTCGTTTGGTTAACCATTTCTCAGGGGCACACCGAGGGCACCCTGCATTGTCTCGCGGGCCCGGAGGCCACTTTGCACGGCCAGCGAATGCAATCCGAGGTGCTTCGCCCTTGGCCGCCTTCCCGGCCGGCTTCGGGACGTTTCGGGGGCTCTCACCGGGGCAAATCCGGTCCCCCGGGCGATTAGGAGGCCTCCCCGGGCAGGCCCGGGCTTCAGGCCGCCGCTTTTCCATCCCGGCCGAAAGAGGCGAAAAATGCCGAAAATGGCCAAAAATGGCCGCCGGCAGGGCCTGTCGGTCGGTTTGGCGGCAGCCTGGGTCGGTCCCTGCAGACCTGGAGGCTCGAGAAGGTTTTTGGCGATGTCGACCGATTCTCGATTTGCCACCTCCTACTATTCTGCAGGTACCCCGCCAACCTCCCCTGCCAACAATTCCAACCGTAAGGTCGGGCGGTAGTCCTACCGTCCAGGAGGCCCTAAAAGCCCGCAAAACGCCATTTTGCCCTTTCCTCATCGGGACTTCCGAGGGGAACTCATGAACCAGCTCCAGGAGTGGCATGCCAGAAATTGCAACTTGACCCGTCGCCGGGCAGATTCGCTACTCTCTGCGGGAATACCCCCACCGGGTGCCGGGTAAAGGCCTCGGATCTGACCTCATGGACTTCCGTCTGTGCACGGATTTTGCTCTCGCGGGCCCAAGAGCCACATTGCCCGGCCTGCCAATGCAACCCGAGGTCCATTGGCCTCATTGGTTAATTATTTCTCGAGAAAACACTTTGCCTCTCCGCCAGAGACTAAGTCCAATTGGTTAATCATTTCTCAAGGCCACAATTTGCCTGCCGTTCAGAGACTAAGTCCAATTGGTTAACCATTTCTCTGGAAAACACTTTGCCTCTCTGCCAGAGACTAAGTCCAATTGGTTAACCATTTCTCTTGAAAACACTTTGTCTCTCCGCCAGAGACTAAGTCCAATTGGTTAATCATTTCTCTTGAAAACACTTTGCCTCTCCGCCAGAGACTAAGTCCAATTGGTTAACCATTTCTCGTGAAAACACTTTGCCTCTCTGCCAGAGACTAAGTCCAATTGGTTAACCATTTCTCTTGAAAACACTTTGCCTCTCTGCCAGAGACTAAGTCCAATTGGTTAACCATTTCTCGTGAAAACACTTTGTCTCTCTGCCAGAGACTAAGTCCAATTGGTTAACCATTTCTCAGGGGCACACCGAGGGCAACCTGTAACGTCTCGCGGGCCCGGGGGCCCCTTTGCACGGCCTGCCAATGCAATCCGAGGCGCACTGTCCTTCGTTTGGTTAACCATTTCTCAGGGGCACACCGAGGGCACCCTGCATTGTCTCGCGGGCCCGGAGGCCACTTTGCACGGCCTGCCAATGCAATCCGAGGTCCTTCGCCCTTGGCCGCCTTCCCGGCCGGCTTCGGGACGTTTCGGGGGCTCTCACCGGGGCAAATCCGGTCCCCCGGGCGATTAGGAGGCCTCCCCGGGCAGGCCCGGGCTTCAGGCCGCCGCTTTTCCATCCCGGCCGAAAGAGGCGAAAAATGCCGAAAATGGCCAAAAATGGCCGCCGGCAGGGCCTGTCGGTCGGTTTGGCGGCAGCCTGGGTCGGTCCCTGCAGACCTGGAGGCTCGAGAAGGTTTTTGGCGATGTCGACCGATTCTCGATTTGCCACCTCCTACTATTCTGCAGGTACCCCGCCAACCTCCCCTGCCAACAATTCCAACCGTAAGGTCGGGCGGTAGTCCTACCGTCCAGGAGGCCCTAAAAGCCCGCAAAACGCCATTTTGCCCTTTCCTCATCGGGACTTCCGAGGGGAACTCATGAACCAGCTCCAGGAGTGGCATGCCAGAAATTGCAACTTGACCCGTCGCCGGGCAGATTCGCTACTCTCTGCGGGAATACCCCCACCGGGTGCCGGGTAAAGGCCTCGGATCTGACCTCATGGACTTCCGTCTGTGCACGGATTTTGCTCTCGCGGGCCCAAGAGCCACATTGCCCGGCCTGCCAATGCAACCCGAGGTCCATTGGCCTCATTGGTTAATTATTTCTCGAGAAAACACTTTGCCTCTCCGCCAGAGACTAAGTCCAATTGGTTAATCATTTCTCAAGGCCACAATTTGCCTGCCGTTCAGAGACTAAGTCCAATTGGTTAACCATTTCTCTGGAAAACACTTTGCCTCTCTGCCAGAGACCAAGTCCAATTGGTTAACCATTTCTCTTGAAAACACTTTGCCTCTCTGCCAGAGACTAAGTCCAATTGGTTAACCATTTCTCTTGATAACACTTTGTCTCTCCGCCAGAGACTAAGTCCAATTGGTTAACCATTTCTCTTGAAAACACTTTGCCTCTCTGCCAGAGACTAAGTCCAATTGGTTAACCATTTCTCGTGAAAACACTTTGCCTCTCTGCCAGAGACTAAGTCCAATTGGTTATCCATTTCTCTTGAAAACACTTTGTCTCTCCGCCAGAGACTAAGTCCAATTGGTTAACCATTTCTCTGGAAAACACTTTGCCTCTCTGCCAGAGACTAAGTCCAATTGGTTAACCATTTCTCTTGAAAACACTTTGCCTCTCTGCCAGAGACTAAGTCCAATTGGTTAACCATTTCTCAGGGGCACACCGAGGGCAACCTGTAACGTCTCGCGGGCCCGGGGGCCCCTTTGCACGGCCTGCCAATGCAATCCGAGGCGCACTGTCCTTCGTTTGGTTAACCATTTCTCAGGGGCACACCGAGGGCACCCTGCATTGTCTCGCGGGCCCGGAGGCCACTTTGCACGGCCAGCGAATGCAATCCGAGGTGCTTCGCCCTTGGCCGCCTTCCCGGCCGGCTTCGGGACGTTTCGGGGGCTCTCACCGGGGCAAATCCGGTCCCCCGGGCGATTAGGAGGCCTCCCCGGGCAGGCCCGGGCTTCAGGCCGCCGCTTTTCCATCCCGGCCGAAAGAGGCGAAAAATGCCGAAAATGGCCAAAAATGGCCGCCGGCAGGGCCTGTCGGTCGGTTTGGCGGCAGCCTGGGTCGGTCCCTGCAGACCTGGAGGCTCGAGAAGGTTTTTGGCGATGTCGACCGATTCTCGATTTGCCACCTCCTACTATTCTGCAGGTACCCCGCCAACCTCCCCTGCCAACAATTCCAACCGTAAGGTCGGGCGGTAGTCCTACCGTCCAGGAGGCCCTAAAAGCCCGCAAAACGCCATTTTGCCCTTTCCTCATCGGGACTTCCGAGGGGAACTCATGAACCAGCTCCAGGAGTGGCATGCCAGAAATTGCAACTTGACCCGTCGCCGGGCAGATTCGCTACTCTCTGCGGGAATACCCCCACCGGGTGCCGGGTAAAGGCCTCGGATCTGACCTCATGGACTTCCGTCTGTGCACGGATTTTGCTCTCGCGGGCCCAAGAGCCACATTGCCCGGCCTGCCAATGCAACCCGAGGTCCATTGGCCTCATTGGTTAATTATTTCTCGAGAAAACACTTTGCCTCTCCGCCAGAGACTAAGTCCAATTGGTTAACCATTTCTCAAGGCCACAATTTGCCTGCCGTTCAGAGACTAAGTCCAATTGGTTAACCATTTCTCTGGAAAACACTTTGCCTCTCTGCCAGAGACTAAGTCCAATTGGTTAACCATTTCTCTTGAAAACACTTTGTCTCTCCGCCAGAGACTAAGTCCAATTGGTTAATCATTTCTCTTGAAAACACTTTGCCTCTCCGCCAGAGACTAAGTCCAATTGGTTAACCATTTCTCGTGAAAACACTTTGCCTCTCTGCCAGAGACTAAGTCCAATTGGTTAACCATTTCTCTTGAAAACACTTTGCCTCTCTGCCAGAGACTAAGTCCAATTGGTTAACCATTTCTCGTGAAAACACTTTGTCTCTCTGCCAGAGACTAAGTCCAAGTGGTTAACCATTTCTCGTGAAAACACTTTGCCTCT
>NW_027599898.1:0-20520 GCF_964194155.1 Cetorhinus maximus | reverse complement strand
AGAGAGAGAGAAGGGGGGGTTGGGAGAGAGAGAGAGGGGTGTGGTGGGTGATAGAGGGGGGGGGGTGGGAGCGCCCACACTGCCCCCACCGCCCGGGTCCAATCTCCGGGACTGACCTTGGACGATGATCCTGGCCGTGTCGCTCCTGGGGGCTCGGTGGAGCCTCCCTGAGACCTCGGTCTCATAGCTGCAGCTGTAGTTCCCTTCCTTCTCCGCCTGGATGTTCGGGAAGTTGAAGATGGCGGAGTCGCCCCTGGCCGACGGGGCTTTGGTGGCGATGTGGTCATCGCCGTCCCCCTTATAAAGGTAGAAGGCGGTGGTCGGATAGTAACCAAAGGCATTGCACTGGATAAAGACATTCTCTCCCTGCACGAACGTGTCAAAGGGCCGACTGAGCGATAGGAACGGTTTGGGCGGCTGATCTGAAAGAGACGTAAGGAGTGCAAGGGGTTAAGAGTTGCTTCCATCCATTTCAGCGCACGATTCCCCATCATCCTTGGCTGAAGTCCCCTTGAAACCCGCCAGATACTGAAGGGGTTTGGCAGGGTGGACGCTGATAGCTCGTTCCCGCTGGCCGGGCGAATCTAGAAGGTCTCAGGGTCAATGGGTGGGCAGGGGGGCCGATCATTCAGGTCTGAGATGAGGTGAACTTGCATCGCTCTGGAGGGCTGTGAATCGATGGCCATTCTCCAGCCCAGAGGGTTGTGGGTGCCCCATCGTTGAATACACCGACAAGGCGGGGACTGCAGGAACTCGCCAAGCCTCCTTAGACATGCACCTTCCAAACCCACCACCACCATCACCTCGAAGGACGAGGGCAGCAGACACATGGGGGACACCCACCACCTGGGAGTTCCCCTCCGAGCCTCTCGCCATCCCGACTTGGGAATATATCGGACGTTCCTTCACTAGGTAGACAGATAGACAGACAGACAGGTAGACAGACAGATAGACGGATAGGCAGATAGAGAGACAGATGGACAGATATATAGACAGATACACCGAGAGATAGATAGACAGGTAGACAGGCAGGTAGACAGGCAGGTAGACAGGCAGTTAGACAGACAATTAGATAGACAGACAGATAGATAGACAGATAGACAGACAGGCACATATATAGACAGACAGGCAGATGGATAAACAGATAGACTATTAGCCAAATAGGCAGACAGGTAAACAGATAGATAGATGGATAGACAGACATACAGGCAGACAAACAGAAATAGGGACATGACAGGCAGATAGATATATAGACAGGCAGACAGATAGGCAGAGAGATGGTTGGATGGAAGGATGGAGAGTCGGGGGGATGGACAGATGGGTGGACAGATAGGCCGATGGGCAGAGAGGTAGCTGAACAGATAGATCGATAGACAGACAGACGTACGGACAGATAAGCAGTCAAATAGATAGGTGGATACACAGTCATTAAGAAATACAGATAGACAGACACGCAAATAGACAAACAGACAGACAGGTAAATAGGCAGATAGACAGACACAGAGAAAGACATACAGGTAGACAGACAGGCAGACAGATAGACAGGAGTCAGACAGATAGACAGACTGACAGAAAAATAGCCATATAGACAAAGAGGTAGTCAGACAGGCAGATAGATAAATAGACAGACAGACAGTCGGCAGGCAGACAGACAGACAGACAGGCAGGCAGACAGATAAATAAAGACTGACACATAAATAGACAGTTAGACAGACCGACAGACAGACAGATAGACAGACAGACAGATAAACAGACAGACAGGTAGACAGACAGGTAACTAGACAGATGGGGCAGGCGGACAGATGGACAGAGAGACAGATAAATAGGCAGATATACAGGCAGACAGATATACAGGCAGACAGATATAGGGGCAGACAGAATGATAGACGGACAGACAGACAAATAAACAGACGGACTGACAGAAAGACAGATAAATAGACAGACAGATAAATAGGCAGACAGGCAAACAAGCAGGCAGAGGAGACAGACAAGCGGACAGAGAGACAGGCGGACAGAGATAGACAGGCGGACAGAGAGACAGGCAGACAGAGAGAGACAGGCGGACAGAGAGACAGGCAGACAGAGAGAGACAGGCGGACAGAGAGACAGGCAGACAGAGAGAGACAGGCGGACAGCGAGACAGGCGGACAGAGAGATAAACAGACAGACGAACAGGCCGATGTGAACACTAGGCCTGTGAGGCTCCCCGCGTGACGCTCGGGTTGTTTCCCGGCCGGCCGGTCACTGACCTCGGTTGCAGACGACGCCAGCGTCCTCCCGGTGGTTGCAGTTGTGCTGGCCGAGCGGCTTGAGGGTGCAGTCCCGCAGCGAGGCCTCTGTGCCGTAGCACTTGACGTCGTCCAGCCAGATCTCCTCGGAGCCCTGGCCGAAGGTGGCGGAGCCGTGGGCCAGCTCGGCGAAGCCGCAGTCCACCTGCCGGCACACCACCACCGCGTCGGCCACGTCCCAGTAGTCATCGCAGATGGTGCCCCAGGAGCCGTTATGGAAAACCTCCACCCGGCCGGCGCAGGGGTTGCTCCCGTTCACCAGCCTCACCCTCAGGACGTCTGGGGCTGCTCAGGGGAAGCAGGGAGAGAGAGAGAGAGAGAGAGAGAGAGAGAGAGAGGGTCAACGCCAACATCGGGCTCAGGCCGGGGCCACACACACACACACGGCGCATTGACCGGGTAACTTGGGCACTCATTCGGCATTTTTATTCGTTGATTTTTTTTTGGTCCGGGGTAGCATGGTGCATGTAGCCCGCCCCTAACTGCCCCCTTTGAAGAGAGAGGTGCATGCTGGGTCATTGCGAGGGGGTTGGGGGCGGGGTGTGGGGGGGAGGCAGTGAAGAGCCATCGGCGGGGCCGCTTGTGGGTGGGTGGGTGAATGGAGACACATGGAGGCCGGGCCAGGAAGTCGGTGGGGGGGGGTGGGGGGGGGAG
This sequence comes from Cetorhinus maximus, assembly GCF_964194155.1. NCBI lineage: Eukaryota > Metazoa > Chordata > Chondrichthyes > Lamniformes > Cetorhinidae > Cetorhinus > Cetorhinus maximus. Next base: position 17,578 of record NW_027599898.1, on the reverse strand, counting down.
GGTGTGGGGGACAGTCCCGAGGGGGAGGGGGGGTGGATTGGGGGGGGGGGTGGGGGACAGTCCCGGGGGGGAGGGGGGTGGATTGGGGGGGGGGGTGTGGGACAGTCCCGAGGGGGAGGGGGGGTGGATTGGGGGGGAAGGTACACCCACAGTGCTGTTAGGGAGGGAGTTCCAGGATTTTGACCCAGCGACAGTGAAGGAACAGCCAATATATGTCCAAGTCAGGATGGTGAGTGGCTTGGAGGGGAACTTCCAGGTGGTGGTGTTCCCATGTGTCTGCTGCCCTTGTCCTTCTAGATGGTAGTGGTCATGAGTAAGGAAGGTGCTGCCTAAGGAGCCTTGGTGTGTTCCTGCGGTGTATCTTGTAGATGGTACACACACTGCTGCTACTGTGCGTCGGTGGTGGAGGGAGTGAATGTTTGTGGATGGGGTGCCGATCAAGCGGGGTTGCTTTGTCCTGGACAGTGTCGAACTTCTTGAGTGTTGTGGGAGCTGCAACTCATCCAGGCAAGTGGGGATTATCCCATCACACTCCTGACTTGTGCCTTGTAGATGGTGGACAGGCTTTGGGGAGTCAGGGGGTGAGTTACTCGCAGGAGTCCCAGCCTCTGACCTGCTCTTGTAGCCACAGTATTTATATGGCTGGTCCCAGTTCAGTTTCTGAACCCTTGCTCGGACGCTGTTTGGTGCAGCGGGAGGTGGGGGAGGTCGCAGCCCTGTCTCAGAGCCAGAAGCTCGGGCTCCAACCCCAGCACTGGAAGGCCCAGGGAGACAGGAGTCACTCTCAATCTGTAAATCCTTCCAACACACGCCAATCGCAAGCGGCAAGAGTGTGGGTGGAATCCTTGTCTACCAGGGAAACCTGGAGCATCCACCATCACCATTCGCTGCTCCAAACTACAATGGGTGCGGCCCATCAGCCAATTAAGACCCATTCGTGAACTGTGCACGGCCAATCACAATCCAGGCATGGAAGTCACTTAAAAAAACCAATCGTGAAGGGTTTGAAAGAGCCTTCTGGTCAATGAAGTTCCTCAGAGTGCCATGTACGTAGACCATAAGACCATAAGACACAGGAGCCGAAATTAGGCCATTCGCCCCATCGAGTCTGCTCCGCCATTCAATCATGGCTGATAAGTTTCTCAACCCCATTCTCCTGCCTTCTCCCCGTAAACTTTGATCCCCTTACCAATCAAGAACCTATCTATAACAAAAACAGAATTACCTGGAAAAACTCAGCAAGTCTGGCAGCATCGGCGGAGAAGAAATCAGTTAACGTTTCGAGCCTTCATGGCCCTTCGGCAGAACTGGAGCATAGTTAGAAGAAGGGAGAAATATAAATTGGTTTAAGGTGGGTGGGGGGGGTGAGAGACACATTGAGGGTGTGGTGATTGTGGAGATGAGCAGCTAATCAAAAGATGTCACAGACAAAAGGGTCAAAGAGGTGTTGAAGGTGGTGGTATTTGTCTGAGAAAAGTGCTAATTAAGAATGGAAGACAGGACACTCAAAGTACAGCTCTAGTGGGGGTGGGGTGGACAGACTAACAAGGTTTTAGTTTTAGATTTAAAAATAATGGAAATAGGTGGGGAAAGAAGAATCTATATAAATTATTGAAAAAAAAGCGGGGGGGGTGGGGAAAGAAACGGGGTGGGGATGGGGGGAGGGAGTTTAAGATCTAAAGTTGTTGAATTCAATATTCAGCCCAGAAGGCTGTAAAGTGCCTAGTCGGAAGATGAGGTGCTGTTCCTCCAGTTTGCGTTGGGCTTCACTGGAACAATGCAGCAAGCCAAGGACAGACATGTGGGCAAGAGAACAGGGTGGAGTGTTAAAATGGCAAGCGACAGGGAGGTTTGGGTCTTTCTTGCGGACAGACCGCAGGTGTTCCGCAAAGCGGTCGCCCAGTTTGCGTTTGGTCTCTCCAATGTAGAGGAGACCGCATTGGGAGCAACGAATGCAGTAGACTAAGTTAGGGGAAATGCAAGTGAAATGCTGCTTCACTTGAAAGGAGTGTTTGGGCCCTTGGACGGTGAGGAGAGAGGAAGTGAAGGGGCAGGTGTTGCACCTTCTGCGTGGGCATGGGGAGGTGCCATAGGTGGGGGTTGAGGAGTAGGGGATGATGGAGGAGTGGACCAGGGTGTCCTGGAGGGAAAAATCCCTACGGAATGCCGCCAGGGGGGGGTGAAGGGAAGATGTGTTTGGTGGTGGCATCATGCTGGAGTTGGCGGAAATGGCGGAGGATGATCCTTTGAATGCGGAGGCTGGTGGGGTGATAAGTGAGGACAAGGGGGACCCTATCATGTTTCTGGGAGGGAGGAGAAGGCGTGAGGGCAGATGCGCGGGAGATGGGCCGGACACGGTTGAGTGCCCTGTCAACGACCGTGGGTGGAAAACCTCGGTTAAAGAAGAAGGAGGATATGTCAGAGGAACTGTTTTTGAAGGTAGCGTCATCAGAACAGATGCGATGGAGGTGAAGGAACTGAGAGAATGGGATGGAGTCCTTACAGGAAGCGGGGTGTGAGGAGCTGTAGTCGAGGTAGCTGTGGGAGTCGGTAGGCTTGTAATGGATATTGGTGGACAGTCTATCATCAGAAATTGAGACAGAGAGGTCAAGGAAGGGAAGAGAAGTGTCAGAGATGGACCATGTGAAAATGATGGAGGGGTGGAGATTGGAAGCAAAATTAATAAATTTTTCCAGGTCCCGACGAGAGCATGAAGCAGCACCGAAGTAATCATCGATGTACCGGAGAAAGAGTTGTGGGAGGGGGCCGGAGTAGGACTGGAACAAGGAATGTTCCACATACCCAATAAAGAGACAGGCATAGCTGGGGCCCATGCGGGTACCCATAGCCACACCTTTTATTTGGAGGAAGTGAGAGGAGTTAAAGGAGAAATTGTTCAGTGTGAGAACAAGTTCAGCCAGACGGAGGAGAGTAGTGGTGGGTGGGGATTGTTCAGGCCTCTGTTCAAGGAAGAAGCTAAGGGCCCTCAGACCATCCTGGTGGGGGATGGAGGTGTAGGGGGATTGGACATCCATGGTGAAGAGGAAGCGGTTGGGGCCAGGGAACTGGAAATTGTTGATGTGACGTAAGGTGTCAGAGGAATCACGGATGTAGGTGGGAAGGGACTGGACAAGGGGAGAGAGAAGGGAGTCAAGATAGTGAGAAATGAGTTCCGTGGGGCAGGAACAGGCTGACACGATCGGTCTGCCGGGACAGTCCTGTTTGTGGATTTTGGGTAGGAGGTAGAAGCGGGCCGTCCGAGGTTGGGCGACTATCAGGTTGGAAGCTGTGGGAGGAAGATCTCCAGAGGAGATGAGGTCAGTGACAGTCCTGGAAACAATGGCTTGATGTTCCCCGGTGGGGTCATGGTCCAGGGGGAGAGGTAGGAGCAAGCGTCTGCGAGTTGACTCTCAGCCTCCGTGAGCGAGTCAAAAACCCTTAATGTAATTGGCTTCGAAAACCCTTCACCGTGTAATCGGCAAGACTTTAACTTCGCAGACAATTAACCCGTCGTCTTCTCTGTTTTGTGTTTCCCATCACTCAAGGACCGGGGGCTCCCAGAAGCGCACCTTGAAAATCGACTACATCCCTTACATGGACTCGATGGCGGAGCAGATCGGAGCCAAACTGGACATCAAGCGCCTCTTCCTCGCCGACCCACGCCTGGCGTATCAGATCTTCTTCGGCCCGTGCTCGCCCTATCAGTTTCGCCTGGTGGGACCCGGAAAGTGGGAGGGGGCCTGACGGACCATCCTGACCCAGTGGGACCGCGCCATGAAGCCGACTAAAACGCGCACTCTGGCCGGCCGTCAGGAGGACGCCACTCTGACGCTGCTGCTGAAAGCCATGGCACTGCTGGTGCTCCTCTGTGCGGTGTTCTTCTACCTATAAATGCTTTTGGGGCAGGGTAAGGGGGGCTGTCGTGTGGCTGCTGAATTTCCTCTTCCTTCTCCAGTGTGGGTATCAATTCGGCCCGGAAGATGGGTGGGTAGGTGGGAAATCAGGCAGATAGTGTCGTTTCATTACGGCAAGGTAACGAGAAAACAACCCATCTGCTCGAATTATTAGCATAGGCGTTCGTCGGATTACCGAATTAATCATTGCAAATTCAGCTTAACCACTGGCAAAGCCAGCGATACTGCACTTTCCTCCTGTTACCCGTCCTCCTCGGTATTCAGTCCCTAACAAGGCGCTGAAACTGAATGTTCAGAGGGTCGTAAAACCCGACACATCGTACGAAAACAGAAACAGAGATACCCGGAAAAACTCAGCAGGTCTGGCAGCATCGGCGGAGAGGGAGCACCGTTGACGTTTCAAGTCCTCATGACCCTTCAACGGAACTAAGTAAAAATAGAAAAGGGGTGAGATATAAGCTGGTTTAAAAGGAGGGGGGTTTGTTGGGACAAGCAGCCGGTGATAGGTGGAGATAACCAAAAGATGTCACAGACAAAAGGACAAAGAGGTGGTGATATTATCTAAAGCAATGTGCTAATTAAGAGTAGAAAGCAGGACAGACAAGGTGCAGATGGCTCTAGTGGGGCTGGGGGGGAAATACTAAAAGGGCTAAAAGATAAACAATGGGTGGAAATACATTTAAAAATAACGGAAATAGGTGGGAAAAGGAAAATCTATATAAAAACAAAAAAGGAGGGGGAAGAAACGGAAAGGGGGTGGGGATGGAGGACAGAGTTCAAGATCTAAAATTGTTGATTTTAAAATCCACCGATGTTGCCAGACCTGCTGAGTTTTTTTCCAGATATTTCTGTTTCTGTTTTTGTTCTGGATTTCCAGCATCCGCAGTTTTTTTTGCTTTTATCGATGCAACCCGGAACGACAAACAATAAAAACCTGGGATATAAGAGTACTGGCCCGAACTGCTTTTCTTTACCATAAAATGGAACACCGGTAAAAACCGGGAAATGAGGGTGCTTATCATGTTTCCCCCTTCTAAGAATGTCCCTTTTTCAGCAGCACCTATATATTATATATCTATATTTCAACCCGATTACTTTTTGATATAGCCGCCAGATTTTCAGCCTTGACTTGACTCGATCCTTGATGCAGGTTGTGCGGAGATCTCGGAGAGAGATAGTCTCAAGCGTAATTGAGAAAGCAAAATTCTATCGTGCCTCTTTGTTGATGAAATATCAGGCTAATAATCCTTTCGATTCATGTGCACTCAGGCTTGGGGTGTTTCAACATGATAGAGCGGGGGCTTTTAAATATATCAGGGCGTCAGCATTGCTTCATGTAAACGCGAGAGGCGGTGGCGTAGTGGTAATACCACTGAACTTGAAGAGTTCAAATCCCAACCTGATACTTGGGTGAAGTTTAAGTTCAAGCCATGACATTGGGCATGTGAAGCTATTCTCAGCTATCGTAAGCTCTGAAGCTATCATCAATTGCCATGAAAACCCCTGAACTGCCCTTGAACAGATTGGCCCATGAAGTTATAGTGAAGAGTCTCAGCCACGTTATTGTGGGCCTGAAGTCACCTGTTAAAACGTTGCAAGCGTTGGGTCCACTTGCGCCCGTTTTGCGCCAGTGTCGGGACAGATTGGCGCGGGAACGTGTAGGTGCGCCAAGCTGATTCGGTGGGTAGCTTAGGACTCGAGGCTGCTGTGCACTGCTAATCGCTAAAACGGTGGAACCAAATGGGGGTCCCTGGTGTTAGTCCCTGTAAATGGACCGAATATCCGGCGCTCCGCGTAATAGGCTCCGACGCCACCTCTTCTGCCTCACCACACGAGGCGATCTTGTTCAGACCATTCATTGAGCCTTGCTGAAAGAAGACATTGTGTCCAAGGTTTTTGCCTTGAACTCATCAGGACAATAGCAAGAATACCAATCTCAGGGGAAGCAGCACCCTTTATGCTGTGCGAGAATAGAGTGCTGATTGGTTGGCAAGTGGACTCTGGTTAGAGGCGTTGCCGTGCACAATGCACCAGTTATTGGTGGCTGACAGTTAACTTCCAAGCATTGTTTGAAATGTTAACCCGGGCAGCTTGACTCTGGTTGGTCAAGGCGTTGCCCTGAGGAATGAACCAGCGATCGGCTGTCACTTATTTTGTTGAGCTGCAGCAGGCGCAATGTGTGCACCTGTCCTTTCTGTCTGCCCTGTGGATTCATACGGGCAGCCTGCAGTACATGCAAATGCACCCTACTGCAAGCCCGGCTGACTATCGTAAATTGGATGCCAGCAAGATTTGTAGCACGGTGAGGGTAATTTAGCAAGTGTTGTCCAGTCGCAGAATCCCATCTAAGGTGGGACACTGTGTTTTGAGTTTGGCCGGCACAGGGTGCTTGGGTGCAGTCTGTACCTTGCCCATTGCGAACAGCAGAAGGAGCATGCTGTTTGATCCGATATATCAGGGCCCTGACATTGGCATGTTTGCGATTGCCCTGATGAGTGAAAGGCAAAAAGCTTTGACACAATGTTTTTTTCAGCAATACTCAAGCTTTGTGCCACCACACGACAAGCCCATTAATTTCTAACGCCTGTGCATGAATCAGTTTTGGCGAGTGTTCGGGATCCATGGTGGGATCAGTCCAAAATTGCATGCCCGTTGCTGACCAGGGTTGTAAGTTGTGAACTGGTTCACTGAATTCAATGTGTTAACCTGTTTGCCTGAAGTAAGCTGGCTCTATATGTTTGATGGGAATAATCTTTAGTAACTCTGTTCAATGAACCCAACACTTGCCTTTGTAAGCAATGATTATAGTCTTTGCCTGTTAACTGGAATAATGTAATCTTCAAATAAAGCATATCATTGGATTCTGAATGGGCTGTTGTTGCTTTTTTCATAGTGTTGATGTTACATTTTCATTTTAATGCTTTCGTGGGATGTGGGTGTCACTGGCAAGGCCAGCATTTGTTGCCCATCCCTAATTGCCCCTTGACCTGAGTGACTAGCGGCGCCTTGTCAGAGGGCAGTTAAGTGCCAACCACATTACTGGGGGGTTTTGGACTCACAGTGGAACAGGCCAGGCAAGGACTTTAGATTCCCTTCCCAAAAGGGGATTTCAATGTCCTCGTGCATGAATCACAAAAGGTTATTGTGCGGGTACAGCAGTTAATTAGGGGAGTTAATAGAATATTATCACTTATTGTGAGGAGGATTGAATACATAAGTAGGGAAGTTATGCTTCAGTTATACAGAGAGGTGTCAGCTGTGGCTCAGTTCATGGCACCCTCGCCTTTGAATCAGAGGGTTGTGGGTTCATGTCCCACTCCCGGAAACCAAGAACTGTGATTGTACTCGAAAGAGTTGCAATCTGTGACTGTTGATAACTCGAAAGAGTTTCCTTCTAGTCTTTAAAGGTGTCAGCTGTGGCTCAGTTCATAGCACCCTCACCTTTGAATCAGAGGGTTGTGGGTTCATGTCCCACTCCCGGAAACCAAGACCTGTGATTGTACTCGAAAGAGTTGCAATCTGTGACTGTTGATAACTCGAAAGAGTTTCAGTTATACAGAGCACTAGTGAGACCACAACTGGAGTATTGTGTCCAATACTGGGCTCCTTATTTAAAGAAAGATGTAAATGCATTAGGAGCAGCTCAGAGAAGGTTTACCAGACTAATACCTGGAATGGGTGGGGTTGTCTTATGAGGAAAGGTTGGACAGGTTAGGCTTGTATCCGCTGGAGTTTGGAAGAGTGAGAGGCGACTTGATTGAAACATACACGATCATGAGGGGTCTTCACGGGGTGGATGCGAAGAGGATGATTCCTCTTGTTGGGGAATCTAGAACTAGGGGGTCACTGTGTAAAAATAAGGGGTTACCCGTTTAAGAGAGAGATGAGGAGAAATGTATTCCCACAGAGGGTCGGGAGTCTTTGGAACAAAGACAGAAAACATTGGAAAAACTCAGCAGGTCCGACAGCAGGAAAAAAACAAGAGTTAATGTTTCGAGTCCTTATGGCTCCTCTCTCCACAAATGCTGTCAGACCTGCTGAGCTCTTCCAACATTTTTTGGGGTTTTTTTATTTCAGATTTCCAGCATCTGCAGTATTTTGCTTTTTATCTTAGTGTATCTTTGGAACTCTCTTCCTCAAAAGGCAATGGAAGCAGAGCCTTTGAATATTATTAAGGCTGAGCGAGATGGATTCTTGATTAAAAAGGGGTTGAAATGTTATGGGGAGGAGGGAGGGAGGAGTGTGGGATTAAGGTTACATTCAGATCGGTCATGACCTTATTGAATGGTGGAGCAGACTCGATGGGACGAATGGCCTATTTCTGCTCCTATATCATATGTTTTTTTATGAACCAGATGTTAACATTGGAAGACGGTCACTATTACTGAGACTAGCTTTCATTTTTTTTGAATTCATTCATGGGATGTGGGCGTCGCTGGCTGGGCCCAGCATTTATTGCCCATCCCTAATTTCCCCTTGAGAAGGCAGTGGTGAGCTGCCTTCTTGAATCGGTCCAGTCCATGTGGTGTAGGTACACCCACAGTGCTGTTTGGAAGGGAGATCCAGGATTTTGACCCAGCGACAGTGAAGGAACGGCCGATATATTTCCAAGTCAGGATGGCTTTTGGCTTGTAGGGCAAATTCCAGGTGGTGGTGTTCCCATCTACCTGCTGCCCTTGTCCTTCTAGGTGGTAGTGGGCGTGGGTTTGGAAGGTGCTGTCGAAGGAGCCTTGGTGAGTTGCTGCAGTGCATCTTGTAGATGGTACACACACTGCTGCTACTGTGCGTCGGTGGTGGAGGGAGTGAATGTTTGTAGATGATACACACTGCTGCTACTGTGCGTTGGTGGTGGAGGGAGTGAATACTTGTGGATGGGGTGCCAATGAAGAGGACTGCTTTGTCCTGGATGGTGGCGAGCTTCTCGAGTGTTGTTGGAGCTGCACTCCTCCAGGTAAGCGGAGAGTATTCCATCACACCCTTGTCTAGTGCCTTGCAGATGGAGGACAGGCTTTGGGGAGTCAGGAGGTGAGTTACTCCTCATAGGATTCCTAGCTTCTGACCTGCTCTTGTAGCCACAGTATTTACATGGTTAGTCCAGTTCAGTTTCTGGTCAATGGTAACCCCCAGGATGTTGATAGTGGGGGATTCAGTGATGGTAATGCCTTTGAACGTCAAGGGGGCGATGATTGGATTCTCTCTTGTTGGAGATGGTCATTGCCTGGCACTTGTGTGGCGCGAATGTTACTTGCCACTTGTCAGCCCAAGCCTGGGTGTTCTCCAGGCCTGGTTGCATTTGGACATAGACTGCTTCAGCATCTGAATGCACATGCCACCAGCTACTGTGGTGGGTGTTTGAACCCATGTACCAAGAATATTAGCCTGGGGATGAACAGTCCAGTGAATGAGTACACAGCCACCATATACCCCACAACACGAAAGCATGTACACGCATTAGTAGCAGAAATTCAACGCGTGAGGGGAACATAAAATAAATTGATTCATGGCAGTCAGTGCAACTCAGTTGTAGGGCTCAGCATACAGCAGACCCCCCCAATAAGATTACAACGACATTGAGATAGTGTCCAGGACGAAATTGTACTCCCACCAAGATTCTGTATTTAAGACCGAGATCGATAGGTTCTTGATTGGTAAGGGGGTCAAAGGTTACGGGGAGAAGGCGGGAGAATGGGGTTGAGAAACTTATCAGCCATGATTGAATGGCGGAGCAGACTCGATGGGCCGAATGGCCTAATTCCTGCTCCTATGTCTTATGGTCTTAAATGCTGAGTTGTGGCAGAAAAACAAGGTGAGAAGTGCGTTTTTTCCCTCTGGCACCATGATCTGAAGGACCATTTCTTCGTTCCCTCTGGTGTAATATTGTGACGATCATTTCCCTGCAGGACTTGATATCGATAATTCATAGAGAGAATCGGGAAGCTTCCCCTTAGGGTAATTAGCTGATCATTGGTTTGTAGAACCATAGAACCATAGAACACTACAGCACAGAAAACAGGCCTTTCGGCCCTTCTAGTCTGTGCCGAAATATCATTCCGCTAGTCCCATTGACCTCCGCCCAGTCCATAACCCTCCAGACCTCTCCCATCCATGTATCTATCCAATTTATTCTTAAAACTTAAGAGTGAGCCCGCATTTACCACGTCAGATGGTAGCTCGTTCCACACTCTCACCACTCTCTGAGTGAAGAAGTTCCCCCTAAACCTTTCCCCTTTCACCCTAAAGCCATGTCCTCTCGGGTTTATCTCTCCTAATCTAAGTGGAAAGAGCCTACTCACATTGACTCTGTCTATACCCCCTCATGTATTGAGTGTTCAGTTCAGCAATAAGATAATAGGCGTGTTGCTGACAAAAAGGACACACATTGTCGAACCTCTTCGCCTTGCACTCATCAGGGATAGATGCAAGAACAGCGAATTTTAAAGTCAACAACAATTTATACCGCGTGGGAAAAGGACACTGATCAATTGGCAAGTCAACTCTGAAAGGGCGAGACGATGCCATGGAGAATGCGTTAGGGGACCATTGTACCCCCATGGTCTAGTGTAGTTTTTATTTTTAATGTGCACCACTAGGGCATGTCCTTTCTGCTTGCACAGGGCGGGTCCTTGTGTCTGACTTTACGCTGCAATGCTCCATCAGGCAGGAAACTGTCCTCTGCAAGCAGGAAGAGCATGCCCAGGCATGGTGCCATTTCATTTGAATTAAACAAATGTCAGGAGGTCAATAGGTACCTAGTGCATTCTCCAGAGCCAGGCCTCGACCAATCAGGGTCGACTTGGCAACCTTTCAGTGTAAACCGCTGCTCCCTGTTGAAGCTTGCATCCGACCTGATGAGTCCAAGACAAAAAGATTCGACAGCAATGCTCAATCTCTGTAAAATAACGTGCCCTTTAGTTACTGTCAAAGATCCTTATGCTCTTCGTTGTGTCTCTCCATTTACCTATTCCTCAACACCGCTGGCAGACATGGGAAGGCAGCAGGAAACTGGTGGAGACGTTGACCAGACCACAATTGATCCGGTGACCTAATCAATTCCCTTCCTGTAACCAGGGACCACGTCGGTCCAAGGCTTGACTGAGCCTTTCGATCAGATTCGTACCCAGTATCTGAGTGTTGCCAGCAAGACCAGCATTTGTTATGCTGTTCACACCCGGTTAAATCCCTACGCTGAACTCTCTTGGTCTTAAGAAAGTGTCAGTACGGTCTTGTTAAATGCAGAGTGTTTGTTGCTGTAATGTGCCCCTGTGCAGATGGGCCACAGCCTTTAAATGTCTTGTCTAAGGGCTCGAGCGTCGCATCAGTACTCATGGGGGATTAACTAATGGCTGGCTCAGAGTAAATATTTTATTAGTAGGGCTTCAAAAGTGAGCAGATCGGACCACAATTCCAGATCAGGTGCCTCCGAAATGCACAATGGACAAATGGACTCTTTCACCCTATGCTCCATTGGTCCTCCTCAGTCCGATGCTGAGACAGTCCAGAGTGAACACGAGCAACACGGAGCATCTAATGAGGTTTTTTTGTCAATTTTGGCACCTCCGTAAGTTAACCCTCCACCGTGACAAAAGGGATGAAGTCTTATTCTGGTTGTCCCGGCTGAACTTCGGTGTCGCGGTGTGGCCTGAGAACTCGTGGCGCATTGGGTAGCATTCCTACCTCTGGGCCACAAGCTCACTTCAGGACTTGACGGACGGGTAAGTGAGCAGGAATGAAATGCTGCACCAAGTTGGACATCAAAGAAATGGAGCAGTGTCGATTTCCGCTAGGAGGAAGGACACTGTGACCACAGCATGCGACCACCCAGCGACTACGGTGCATTTGCAAAGCCACCAGGCTGTTACTCTAGAAGGCCCAAGCTAATGCTGTTGGGACAGGGATTCAACTCCTCCCAAATCCAATTATTTAGCAAATCTGCAATTGTAAGCTACAAAGTAATCACTGGGTGCTGTTAAAAAACACACGTAGTTCACTAATCCCTGTTGGGATCAAATATCCTGTATTTACCTGGTATGGCTTACTGCAGCTGTACTAGGCCTTGGTGAGACCACACCTGGAGTATTGGGTGCAGTTTTGGTCTCCTTACCTTGCCATAGACGGAGGGCAGTGAATATTCGCCAGACTGATTCCTGGGATGGTAGGATTGTCGTTTGAGGAGAGACTAGGCCGACTAGGCTTGTGTTCACTGGAGTTTAGAAGAGTGAGAGGGGATCTCAGTGAAACATAACAAATTGTGACAGGGCTGGACAGACCGGATGCAAGGATCACATTCCCTCTGGCTGGGGGTGGAGTATATAGATCAAGGGGTCACAGTCTCAGGATACGGGGTAGGCCATTGAGGACTGAGATGAGGAGAAACCTCTTCACTCAGAGAGCGGTGAACCTGTGGAATTCTCTACCATAGAAGGCTGTGGAGGACAAGTCATTTAATGTATTTAAGAAGGAAATAGGTAGACATCTGGACTCTAAAGGTGTCAAGGGGTATGGGGAGAGAGCGGGAGTGCGGCGTCGAGATAGAGGGTCAGCCATGATCATGTTGAAATGGGGAGCAAGTCCGAATAACCTGCTCTTGCTCCTATTTCCTATGTTTCTATGTATGTCTTGATGTTCTGTGCTTGTTTTGATGAAGTAGCTATATTGAGCTCATTCTTGGCCTTTTGAATATTGTTGTGCATTGTTTAATCAATCCAAAATGTCAATTGGTAGGTATGCTTTCTAATTGTCCTGTCCTGTTGTTGTTTCTGTACACGATATTAAGAAAATTAAAGGATTGTGGCCCCATAAATCGAATTTCATCCTCATCGTATTCAAGGGTCCAAAGCCCGAACCTAAGACCTGTCATTATTGTAAATTAATTGTTGATTACAGGACATTGGCACGGAAATTGCTGCACAATAAGCTGAATTAAGAGGAAGTTGGTGGTGAATTAAGTGGAGGCGATAGTGGTGATCTTTCAGGAATCACTGGAGTCAGGGAGGGTCCCAGAGGACTGGAAAATCGCTAATGTAACCCCCCCTGTTTAAGAAGGGAGTGAGGCAAAAGACGGGAAATTACAGGCCGATTAGCCTGACCTCGGTGGTTGGTAAGATTTTAGAGTCCATTATTAAGGATGAGATTTCAGAATTCTTGGAAGTGCATGGTAAAATAGGGCAAAGTCAGCATGGTTTCATCAAGGGGAGGTCATGCCTGACAAATCTGTTAGAATTCTTTGAGTAGGTTAGACAAAGGAGAGCCAATGGATGTTATCTACTTGGACTTCCAGAAGGCCTTTGACAAGGTGCTGCACAGGAGGCTGCTCAGTAAGATAAGAGCCCATGGTGTTAGAGGCAAGGTACTAGCATGGATAGAAGATTGGCTGTCTGGCAGGAGGCAGAGAGTGGGGATAAGGGGGTCCTTCTCAGGATGGCGGCCGGTGACTAGTGGAGTTCCGCAGGGGTCAGTGTTGGGACCACAACTTTTCACTTTATACATTAATATTCTAGATGAAGGAACTGAGGGCATCCTGGCTAAGTTTGCAGATGATACAAAGATAGGTGGAGGGACAGGTAGTATTGAGGAGGCGGGGAGGCTGCAGAAGGATTTGGACAGGTTAGGAGAATGGGCAAAGAAGTGGCAGATGGAATATAACGTGGGGAAGTGTGAGGTCATGCACTTTGGTAGGAAGAATAGAGGCATAGACTATTTTCTAAATGGGGAGAGAATTCAGAAATCTGGAGTGCAAAGGGATTTGGGGGTCCTGGTCCAGGATTCTCTTAAGATTAACTTACAGGTTGAGTCGGTAGTTAGGAAGGCAATTGCAATGTTGGCATTTATTTCGAGAGGACTAGAATATAAAAGCAGGGATGTGCTGCTGAGGCTTTATAAGGCTCTGGTCAGACCACATTTAGAATATTGTGAGCAGTTTTGGGCCCCGTATCTCAGGAAGGATGTTCTGTCCCTGGAGAGGGTCCAGAGGAGGTTCATGAGAACGATCCCAGGAATGAAAGGCTTAACATATGAGGAACATTTGAGGATTCTGGGTCTATACTCGATGGAGTTTAAATGGATGAGGGGGGGATCTGATTGAAACTTACAGAATACTGAAAGGCCTGGATAGAGTGGACGCGGGGAAGATGTTTCCATTAGTAGGAGAGACTAGGACCCGAGGGCACAGCCTCAGAATAAAGGGAAGACCTTTTAGAACAGGGATGAGGAGAAACTTCTTTAGCCAGAGAGTGGTGAATCTGTGGAATTCATTGCCACAGAAAGCTGTGGAGGCCAGGTCATTGAGTGTATTTAAGACCGAGATAGATAGGTTCTTGATTGGTAAGGGGGTCAGGGGTTACAGGGAGAAGGCGGGAGAATGAGGTTGAGAAACTTATCAGCCCTGATTGAATGGCGGGGCAGACTCGATGGGCCGAATGGCCTAATTTCTGCTCCTGTGTCTTATGGTCTTATGGTCTTCTAGGAAGACAGGGTGAGTGTAGATATTTATTTCAATCATGGGATGTGGGAGTTGCTGGCTAGGCCAGGATTTATTGCCGATCCCTAGTTTCCCTTTGAGAAGGTGATGGGTGAGCTGCCTTTTAAACCGCTGCAGTCCCAGTGGTGTAGGTACACCCACAGTGCTGTTAGGGAGGGAGTTCCAGGATTTTCTCCATGTGGTGTAGGTACACCCACAGTGCTGTTAGGGAGGGAGTTCCAGGATTTTGTCACTGTGGTGTAGGTACACCCACAGTGCTGTTAGGGAGGGAGTTCCAGGATTTTGTCACTGTGGTGTAGGTACACCCACAGTGCTGTTAGGGAGGGAGTTCCTGAATTTTGACCCAGCGACAGTGAAGGAACGGCCGATATTTTTCCAAGTCAGGATGGTGAGTGGCTTGGAGGGGAACTTTCAAGTTGTGGTTTTCCTTTGTTTCTGCTGCCCTTGTCCTTCTAGATGGCAGTGGTTGTGGGTTTGGAAGGTGCTGTCGAGGGAGCCTTGGTGAGTTCCTGCAGTGTGTCTTGTAGATGGTACACACGCTGCTGCTACTGTGCGTCGGTGGTGGAGGGAGTGAATGTTTGTGGATGTGGTACCGATCAAGCAGGGCTGCTTTGTCCCGGACGGTGTCGAGCTTCTTGAGTGTTGTGGGAGCTGCACCCATCCAGGGAAGTGGGGAGTATTCCATCACACTCCTGAACTTGTGCCTCGTCGACACAGGGATAGCTTTTTACTTTCATTTCAATTCTTTTATGGGATCTCTGGGCATCGTTGGAAAAGTGGGCATTTGTGGGGCTCTCACTGATTTCACGTGGAAGGAACATTTCAGAGGGCAGTTAAGGGTCAACCACATTGATGAGGATCTCGAGTCACATATCGGCCAGACCGGGACAGGCCGGAAGGTTTCCTTCCCGAAAGGGCTTATACTAGATTATTTTTTTTTTAATTATAGTAATAATGCTATGGTCACCACTAGTGACACGGGCTTTATTTTTGCATTGTATTAACTGAAGTTCAATTCAGGCGGAGTGGGTGGGTTTTGAACCCTTGCCTCCCCGGAGAGCTAGCCTGGTCTACGCCACCAGCTGCCTGACCCACGCCACCAGCCGCCTGACCCATGGAGCGATGAGGCAAAGAGAGGGTTGGAAAATGATGATGGAGCATTCAATGTTTTTGGCGAGGAGTTGGTGGGGGTGTTGTCCTGAGGCAGTCCAGGGGTTTGCCCACAGGGAAAGCGGGGTGCACAATCGTGGTAGGTGATAAAACCTCAGGAGTGGAGTCTTATATCAGTTGAAAGATTGCGGGGCTGGATGTTGGCGTTTTGTCGCGCCTGCAGCAGCCCAGCCTCGGTAGTCCAGACCACGGCGGCTCAGCTCTTATCTAAAAGCACACCGAGCTCATCAACTGCCCTGCGTTGGCATTCTCTCATCTACGTGATATGCTGGGCAAGCAGCAAGCCCCCCCTTTAGGTGGGAGGTGTGGGGCGGGAGAGGGGGGACAACCTCACCTTTTGTTGATGGCTGTGAAGGGCAGCCCACCAGGTCCTGCCACGCGCTGCCAAGTGACCTTGCCGCCTGTTGCCAAGCTGCCGCAGTGCACCCTGGCCTACAGGAGGTGTCGCCATTTCCTTCCGTCGCCAACCGTCCACTCCCAGCGCCCCCCCAGCCACAATAACGGGGGCAACGACTGGGAGGAGGGTAGGGGGCGAGTTGGTGGGAAGCCCGGCTTCTCAGCATCGTTGGTAACCATAACGCGAAAGGGCATCAAAGAAGGACAACGATGGCCAGAAGAATCCACAAGACCATCCCCTCCGGGACACCCTGCTGCCCTCCATCATCACCCCCCCAACACCTGATCTCCTTCCCACGGCACCTTCCCATGCAATCGCAGAAGGTGCAACATCTTCTCCCTCCTCACCGTCCAAGAGTCCAAACACACTTCACTTGCGCCTCCTTGAAATTGGTCCACTGCATCCACAATGTGGCCTCCTCTACATTGGAGAGACCAAACGCAGGCTGGGTGACCCGCTTTGCTGAACACCTTCGGTCTGTCCGCTAGCATGACCCCGACCTCCCTGTCGCTTGCCATTTCAACACTCCCACCCTGTTCTCATGCCCACGTGTCCGTCCTTGGCCTGCTGCATTGTTCCAGTGAAGCTCAACGCAAACTGGAGGAACAGCACCTCATCTTCCGACTAGGCACTTTACAGCCTTCCGGGCTGAATATTGAGTCCAACAACTACAGATCATGGACTCTCTCCTCCATCCCCACCCCCTTTCCGATCACCCCCTTTTTTCAATATTCATATTTCAATTTTTATTCTTTCATTTTTTAATTTCTATTTTTTACCCACTTATTTTTATTTATTTTCATTTTATTCATTGTTTCTTCCCAACCTTTTATCCTGTTTTCAATATGTTTTCCCACCACTGTCCCCTCCCCCCACTCTACCCCCACTCTACCCCCACAAGGGCCACCTACCACCTCTTTATGTTGCTCTTTCCAGAGTCCTTACCCTTCCCCTGCTATTATCACACTCTGCTCTCTGACCTTAACGCCGCCATTAGCACCTCCTTTAGCCATTACCGCTATCCTTAACACCCTCTTTGTCCTTTAGCCCATGACACCTTTGTCAACATCTCCTCGGCCTCCACTTCTATCCAGCTTCACCTGCTCCAGCCCCCTGAAACAGTGGGGAGAATTTTCTCCCCGTTGAGGGGGGGCGGCTGGTTGGGTGGGAGTGGGCGTGAGCAGCCCATGGCCACCCGCGATTGGCTGCGCGCCGCCATTTTGCCTGGGCGCGCCAAACAAGGCCCAACCGAGCCTGAGGTGGGCCTGGAAGTGCTGAGGGGAGATTCGGGGCCCGCGCTCTTTCACGACTGCCCTGGAAATAGTGCAGCAACCTCCCTGAGGCACGGAGCTGCCTCAATGGGTGGGGGGGGTGACTTTGATTTTGAAAACTTTGAATAAAGGGAAACGATATTTAAGACACGTCCCCTCAGGTGACAGTGTCGCTTGAGCTGAGACATGTCTATTAGAACCATAGAACCATAGAGCACGACAGCGCAGAAAAATAGGCCATTCGGCCCTTCTAGCCTGTGCCAAAATATTATTCCGCTAGTTCGTTTTACCGTAAAGTCTTTATTAATGTTTTAAAACCTGCATGAAACCCCTTCCCGTCCGTGGATGA
>NW_027599897.1:0-20524 GCF_964194155.1 Cetorhinus maximus | reverse complement strand
TCCCTCTCTGTTCTCCCTCCCTCCCTCCCCTCTCTGTTCTCCCTCCCTCCCTCCCTCTCTGTTCTCCCTCCCTCCCTCCCTCTCTGTTCTCCCTCCCTCCCTCCCTCTCCCTGTTCTCCCTCCCTCTCCCTCTCCCTGTTCTCCCTCCCTCTCCCTCTCCCTGTTCTCCCTCCCTCTCCCTCTCCCTGTTCTCCCCTCCCTCTCCCTGTTCTCCTTCCCTCTCTCTCTCTCTCTCCCTTTCTCTCTCTCTCTCTCTCCCTCCCTCCCTCTCTGTTCTCCCTCCCTCCCTCCCTCCCTCCCTCCCTCTCTGTTCTCCCTCCCTCCCTCCCTCTCTGTTCTCCCTCCCTCCCTCCCTCCCTCCCTCTCTGTTCTCCTTCCCTCCCTCCCTCTCTGTTCTCCCTCCCTCCCTCCCTCTCTGTTCTCCCTCCCTCCCTCCCTCTCTGTTCTCCCTCCCTCCCTCCCTCTCTGTTCTCCCTCCCTCCCTCCCTCTCTGTTCTCCCTCCCTCCCTCCCTCTCTGTTCTCCCTCCCTCCCTCCCTCTCTGTTCTCCCTCCCTCTCCCTCTCCCTGTTCTCCCTCCCTCTCCCTGTTCTCCTTCCCTCTCTCTCTCCCCCTTCCCTCTCTCTCTCTCTCTCCCTCTCTCTCTCTCTCTCTCTCCCTCCCCCCTCTCTGTTCTCCCTCCCTCTCCCTGTTCTCCTTCCCTCTCTCTCTCTCCCTCCATCCCTCTCTCTCTCCCCCTCCCTCTCTCTCTCTCTCTCCCTCCCCCCTCTCTGTTCTCCCTCCCTCTCCCTGTTCTCCTTCCCTCTCTCTCTCTCCCTCCCTCCCTCTCTCTCCCTCCCTCCCTCTCTCTCTGTTCTCACTCTCACTCTCTCTCTCTCTCTCTCTCTCTCTCAGTTTGCCGGGCCGGTCAGGAGGGCTGGAAATGACGCACCGGGGAAGCAGCGAGTCACCCCGAGGCGGGTCAGCCTCGGCCGACAGGTGCTTCACCTGCACCTTCTGCGGGAACAATTTCAGCCGCTCGCACGCGCTGCAGCAGCACCTGCGTATCCACGCCGGCGAGAGGGCCTTCGCCGAGACCAGCTACGTGCGCACCATCGCCTCGGCCTCCCGGCAGAGGGTCAAGACCGGCGAGCGGCTCTTCATCTGCGACGTGTGCGGCCAGCGCTTCACCATCGCCTCGTTCCTGGCCCAGCACCAGCGCAGCCACAGCGCCGAGCCTCCCCTGGAGTGCGACCTGTGCGGGCAGACCTTCACCTCGGCCACCAATCACCGGGAGCACCGGCGCCGGCACGCCTGCGAGCCCGCCGAACACTGCGAGGTGTGCGGGGGCCACTACCCCGGGCCGCAGCGGCTGGCCCGTCACCAGCGCACCCACCTGCAGTCCGAGCCCCACCTCTGCGGGGTCTGCGGGATGAGCTTCGGGAGGCTGCACTACCTGCAGTGGCACCAGCGCATCCACGCCGGGCCGGGCACTGACTCCGGCTCGCCGCCTGCCCCCCGGGTCACCTCCACCAGCCCCACCCGCAAGGTGTCCCCGCTGGAGGCCCGGCAGCCCGAGGGTCCCGTCTCCGGCAAGAAGAGACCGGCCGCAGCCCTGGAGGAGGAGGGGGAGGGGGAGGAGGAGGAAGAGGCGCAAACCTTCTACCTGTGCGAGGTGTGTGCCAGGGTCTTCACTGGACAGGGTCTCCTGCATGAGCACCAGGCAACTCACCGGGAGCTGGGGGAGCTCGAACCAGGGCAGCACCATAACCGAGACACTCACCGGGAGCTGGGGGAGCTTGAACTCCGGCAAGAGAGCAACCAGAACACCCACCGAGAGCTGGGGGAGCTCGAACCGGGACAGGAGAGTAACCGAGACACTCACCGGGAGCTGGGGGTGCTCGAACTCCGGCAAGAGAGTGACCGGGACACTCACCGGGAGCTGAGGGAGCTCGAACCGGGACAGGAGAGTAACCAAGACACTCACCGGGAGCTGGAAGAGCTCGAACTCCAGCAAGAGAGTGACCGGGACACTCACCGGGAGCTGGGAGAGCTCGAACCGGGACAGGAGAGTAACCAAGACACACTTCAGGAGTAGAGAGAGCTCAAACCAGGACAAAAGAGTAACCAAGACACTCACCGGGAGCTGGCAGAGTTCGAACTCCGGCAAGAGAATGACCGGAACACTCACCGGGAGCTGGGGTTGCTCGAACCCGGACAGGAGAGTAACCGGGACACTCACCGGGAGCTGGGGGAGCTCGAACCGGGACAGCAGAGTAACCAAGACACTCACCGGGAGCTGGGGGAGCTCGAACCGGGACAGGAGAGTAACCGAGACACTCACCGGGAGCTGAGGGAGCTCGAACCGGGACAGGAGAGTAACCAAGACACTCACCGGGAGCTGGGGGTGCTCGAACTCCGGCAAGAGATTGACCGGGACAGTCACCGGGAGCTGGGGTTGCTCGAACCGGGACAGGAGAGTAACCAAGACACTCACCGGGAGCTGGGGGAGCTCGAACCGGGACAGGAGAGTAACCGGGACACTCACCGGGAGCTGGGGGAGCTCGAACCGGGACAGGAGAGTAACCAAGACACTCACCGGGAGCTGGGGGAGCTCGAACCGGGACAGAGGAGTAACGGAGACACTCACCGGGAGCTGGGGGAGCTCGAACCGGGACAGGAGAGTAACCGAGACACTTACCGGGAGCTGAGGGAGCTCGAACCGGGACAGGAGAGTAACCGAGACACTCACCGGGAGCGGGGGGAGCTCGAACCGGGACAGGAGAGTAACCAAGACACTCACCGGGAGCTGGGGGAGCTCGAACCGGGACAGGAGAGTAACCGAGACACTTACCGGGAGCTGAGGGAGCTCGAACCGGGACAGGAGAGTAACCGAGACACTCACCGGGAGCGGGGGGAGCTCGAACCGGGACAGGAGAGTAACCGGGACACTCACCGGGAGCTGGGGGAGCTCGAACCGGGACAGGAGAGTAACCAAGACACTCACCGGGAGCTGGGGGAGCTCGAACCGGGACAGAGGAGTAACGGAGACACTCACCGGGAGCTGGGGGAGCTCGAACCGGGACAGGAGAGTAACCGAGACACTTACCGGGAGCTGAGGGAGCTCGAACCGGGACAGGAGAGTAACCGAGACACTCACCGGGAGCTGGGGGAGCTCGAACCGGGACAGGAGAGTAACCGTGACACTCAGCGGGAGCTGTGGGATCTCGAACCGGGACAGGAGAGTAACCAAGACATTCACCGGAAGCTGGGGGAGCTCGAACCGGGACAGGGGAGTAACCGGGACACTCACCGGGAGCTGGGGGAGCTCGAACCGGGACAGGAGAGTAACCGGGACACTCACCGGGAGCTGTGGGATCTCGAACCAGGACAGAGGAGTAACGGAGACACTCACCGGGAGCTGGGACTCAGCAGGAGAGTAACCAAGACTCGGTCTCCGAGGATCTCCGGGAGTCCATCTCCGAGAATCAAGAGGATTCCATCTCCGAGAATCAAGAGGATTCCAAGCCTCCAGGGTCACCTGCACCCAGCCTCTTAATATCACCCATACTGTATCCCTGGACCATCAGCCCTCAAGACCAGGAACGTGACCCACGGGAACACCCACGGACAGACAGCAACAACAGCGGGATGTTCCTGAGCTTGGACAGGCTCGGAATAATAGAGAGAGAGAGAGAGAGAGAGAAGCTGATCCTGGGGAGCACCGAGACTGGTGCAGTAGAAGCGTATCTGACAATAGTAAGGGTTGATGTGGGACTTGGTACAGCCCCACTCACCGTGTGATGTCAGGACACACGTGACCAAAGTCTGGGGAGAGTTGTGGTCTGGACAGCGAACTGTGTGGAGTTAGCTCCTAGCTTGGACTATACTCTACGTTACTACGTAGTTACGTGTTATCAATATTCACAATATTTAACCACACAAGACTCAGAACCTCTTTGTGAGACCTACCGAATATACAACATGGTGGCAGCTCCTGGACAATCCCAGAGAAGCCGGAGCGGAAATTCGAAAGCTGGAAAATTAAAGGGGCAGCGTCCTCGTCTGACTGAAAGCACAAAGCGAAGGCCCAGAGGGAGATCGCCGGACAGGACAGGAGCCCTGAACCCAGGACCAGAAGCAGAAGGCGGATGAAAAGAAACCTCTCCTGTGTAGCTGAGGGCTCCGTCAGACCTGGGTCGGAGGTCCGGTTCTGAACACCGACGGGGTTCAGAGTCAAAGGACCGGGGCGGGGACTGAGCTCGATATTCAAGTTCTTGGCCGGCCGGAACCAGTTTCGAGATGTTTTCGGCTTCCTGGAGTCGGGAGCGACTCCCTTTTCGAAAGCGTCGCAGTTGTTTCCGGGTTCAGAGTCTGCGCTGTCTCACGTGGAGGCCCAAGCTTGCCCCAGCCATCGCAGCAGACCCAAACCGAGCACGAAATCGGGGACTTTGGTGGAAGAGATTCCTGAGACGTATGATAGCTCCAGGCCTAGACAAGAATTCAGAAGCCGAATAGGTGAATACGCTACTTCATTCAGTAGGTCCGATGGCCGATGATGTAATAGCGAGGCAAGGAATAAATGAATCCTCAGCTAAATTCAGCCAAGTTTTAAAATCATTTGACACACGTTGTAAACTGAGGAGCGACAAAATCTTAGAGAACCAGTTGACTCTTTTATTGACGAACGGTACATATTGGCTGAAAGCTGGGACTAGAGTGAATCGAAAGCAGAACTTAAAAGGGACAGAATGGTTGTTGGAATGGGCGTCGTCCGCATGCTTCGGGGGCAGTCAGAAATCCTTCCACAGCACAGATGCAAGCCACGGTACAGAGCGACCACCCCCCCCTCAACTGTCCAGAGCAGCAAAGGGGCAGAGAGACTCCAGGCCAAGGGGGGAAGCGATACCCAAATCAACGCTCGAGAGGGTGGGCCACCACTGCAGCGCTGTGGAACCCAGTGTGACCAACGTCCAGCAATCTCAGCAAACTGCCTGGCACACATCGGAAAGCTACGCCACGCTAAGACATGCAGACGGGCAGAGGATCCCATACAAATTCGGAACAGGAGGCCACTCGGCCCCTCGAGCCTGCTTCCCCATTCAATAAGATGGTGGCTGATCTGATTGTCACCTCCCCCCCAATAACCTTTCACCCCCTCGTTAATCCAAAATCTATCTCCCTCGGCCTTAAAAATATTCAGTGTCTCTGCTTCCACCGCCTGTTGAGGGAGAGAGTTCCAAAGATTCACCACCCTCAGAGAGAAAACATTTCCCCTCATCTCTGTCCTGAATGGGTGACCCCTTATTTTTAAACAGTGACCACCCCCCCCACCCCCCCTCGTTCTTGATTCTCCCACAAGAGGAAACATCCTCTCCACATCGCCCCCCCTGTCCAAGACCCCACAGGGTCATAATGGTTTCAATCAAGTGGCCTCTCACTCTTCTAAACTCCACCAGTACCAATTTGAGGTCTCACACCCGGGAGGGGAGCCCCCACAGCTGTGCCCCTCGGATGGGGTCGGGGATCCTGGATTATCCTTCTGGGTAACGACACCTCAGTGAATGGTCACCAGGAGGCGGTGTTACAGTCCCCTCGGACAAGGTACCACTGCTGGTCTCTCAGCTGACGCCAGTAGCTGTGTGGAGCAGCCAGCATCAAGCTCCCAGTTGATGGTACGTAAGAGGCAATACTCCCAATACAAAGGCAAAAGAATTCTTATTTGTTATCCAGAACCAGAAATCTTCCCCCTTAAGCAGAAAGACCTCAGCCCCCCTCCTTCCGAAGATCGACGAGATTAACCAGCCAAGGGTCTGGTTCCGAATTCTGAATGAACGTTTTGCTGGATTGGGGGGGTGACTGAGGACTGCATGTGGGATGAGATTAACGGAGCAGGTCAAGCCCGTGCGCCCACTCGCCCGCGCCACAGGAGGTGCCCCACCCGCTCTGCGAAGCAGGTACAACTGCGCGAGGCGACGGAAGCACCTTCCCCTGTCAGCCAGCCAGACGGGGGGCCTCTGGCGAGGTCCCAGGCCCGAAACCCAGGGGCCCATCCGCACCTCACCACCCCCAGTCTGACACCACTCAAACGAGGCGGGTCGCGAGGAAAGCCCGGCTCACCAAGCTCCCCGGAAGGCCGGCATTTTGGAAAATGCGGTGCTAACGACAGCGGCTGCTTCTGGCTGCTTCTGCCGGACGAGAAACCCAGATCGCCCACTCCCGGCGGCCGGCTCTGTTCCAGCCGCTTGCCGTTCGTGCCGTGACCTGGGCACCCGAGACCATTCGGCGCACGACCTTTGCAATGTCCAGGAACGCCAGCGGGAAGAACGTGACGGGAGGGGTGGGGTGACGGGGACTGAAGGCTGTCCTAGAACGCCTGCGAGAAGCAGGACCGACACTGAACGAGAAACGGGAGTTCTCCAAGACCCCTGCCCAGTTCCTCGTATCACAGCAGCAGCAAAGCCAAGCACAGTAGGTCCATAACAGTCACCAGGACCACCCGGACAATATAAAGTGCAGGGAGTAGGCCCAATCCTGCAGTAATGGCGGCTGGGCAGTTTGAGGGCGATTGAAGAAAGGATCGCAAACAGCCAGGTGTGCGTGTGGTGTACGAGCCAGAACAGAGGGGAGCCCCTTATCCCCACACAGGTCCCGAGCAGGGTTGTGGGGAATCGATCGATGGCAGATCCTCCCTCACGGTGGTGGGCGACTTCTCCCGACAGACCGAGCTGAAGCAATACCGCACGACGAGCACAGAGGCGGGGGTCAGATGGTTGAAGGAAATGTCGGTGAGCCGCGGCATGGCCCAGACCAGCTGGTGTCCGGGAACAGTCCGCGATTCGCAAACAAGACACTTCACCCCGCTCTGCCAGCGCTACACAGCTTTCGCCGCTGCGCCAGCTCCCCAAGACAGCCACAATCAAACAGAGGGGCAGAAAGGTGTTGCCGCAGCGTTCAAAGCCCTCCCCGGGAAAGGATGACACCTTCCCGCTGGCGCTGCGAGCTGACAGGTCCGCCCCGCCGCTAGAGCGAATTAGCCCCATCAGAGCTCCCGATCCAGTCAGAGAAACCAGGGCTGGCAGCCAGGGACCAGGAGCGAGCGCAGTCCCACACCCTCCCACCCGCGACAGAAGGTACGGCACCAGAGACCTGCCATAGTGACTCAAGGACAACACGGTGGGGATCAACGGACCTCCAAAAGAGAGGGCCCCGTTGTCCGGAGAGAAGAGGACGGGCCAAGGTCAGACCTCATCCGTACTCTGGAAGATATGATCCGGACGAGCCTCCTCCTCAAACCTCGAGGCAACCCTCCCACCAGATGCTGGAGAGAATGAGGTGGAGACAACCCAGCGCAAACCAACAGAACATACCACTCCCCGGGGTGGGGGTAGGGAGAAGGGGTAACAGACGGTTAATGTGCGAGTGGGTGCAATGCCGTGCATAGAGCATGACCGGAGTCTAGCGTGTATCCTAGCACTGGACAGAGACCTGTGTATAAGCCAGCATGGAAACAGCTCCGAGCTTGGCCTAGATGCTGTATATATGTACATGGTGATGTGTTACCAATAAACACACTCTTCAAACTATACTAGAGTCAGATTCTATTCGTGATACCGACAGAATATACAACATACAACAACTGGGTCAATGTAACAAACAGAGGGAGAGAGAGAGACAGATCCCAGGGAGCACGGAGACTGTCCCGGGATAATAGAGAGAGAGAGATACTGATCCCAGGGAGCACGGAGACTGTCCCGGGATAATAGAGAGAGAGAGATATCGATCCCAGGGAGCACGGAGACTGTCCCGGGATAATAGAGAGAGCGAGAGAGATACTGATCGCAGGGAGCACGGAGACTGACCCAGGATAATAGAGAGAGAGAGAGAGATACTGATCCCAGGGAGCACGGAGACTGACCCGGGATAATAGAGAGAGAGAGAGAGAGATACTGATCCCAGGGAGCACGGAGACTGTCCCGGGATAATACAGAGAGAGAGATACTGATCCCAGGGAGCACGGAGACTATCCCGGGATAATAGAGAGAGAGAGATACTGATCCCAGGGAGCACGGAGACTGTCCCGGGATAATAGAGAGAGAGAGATACTGATCCCAGGGAGCACGGAGACTGTCCCGGGATAATACAGAGAGAGAGATACTGATCCCAGGGAGCACGGAGACTATCCCGGGATAATAGAGAGAGAGATACTGATCCCAGGGAGCACGGAGACTGTCCCGGGATAATAGAGAGAGAGAGAGATACTGATCCCAGGGAGCACGGAGACTGTCCCGGGATAATAGAGAGAGAGATACTGATCCCAGAGAGCACGGAGACTGACCCGGGATAATAGAGAGAGAGAGATACTGATCCCAGGGAGCACGGAGACTGTCCCGGGATAATAGAGAGAGAGAGATACTGATCCCAGGGGAGCACGGAGACTGTCCCGGGATAATAGAGAGAGAGAGATACTGATCCCAGGGAGCACGGAGACTGTCCCGGGATAATAGAGAGAGAGAGAGACATACTGATCCCAGGGAGCACGGAGACTGTCCCGGGATAATAGAGAGAGAGAGATACTGATCCCAGGGAGCACGGAGACTGTCCCGGGATAATAGAGAGAGAGAGAGAGATACTGATCCCAGGGAGCACGGAGACTGTCCCGGGATAATAGAGAGAGAGAGAGATACTGATCCCAGGGAGCACGGAGACTGTCCCGGGATAATAGAGAGAGAGAGATACTGATCCCAGGGAGCACGGAGACTATCCCGGGATAATAGAGAGAGAGAGATACTGATCCCAGGGAGCACGGAGACTGTCCCGGGATAATAGAGAGAGAGAGATACTGATCCCAGGGAGCACGGAGACTTTCCCGGGATAATAGAGACAGAGAGATACTGATCCCAGTGAGCACGGAGACTGTCCCGGGATAATAGAGAGAGAGAGATACTGATCCCAGGAAGCACGGAGACTGTCCCGGGATAATAGACAGAGAGAGATACTGATCCCAGGGAGAACGGAGACTGTCCCGGGATAATAGAGAGAGAGAGATACTGATCCCAGGGAGCACGGAGACTGTCCCGGGATAATAGAGAGACAGACACTGATCCCAGGGAGCACGGAGACTGTCCCGGGATAATAGAGAGAGAGAGAGAGATACTGATCCCAGGGAGCACGGAGACTGTCCCGGGATAATAGAGAGAGAGAGAGAGATACTGATCCCAGGGAGCACGGAGACTGTCCCGGGATAATAGAGAGAGAGAGATACTGATCCCAGGGAGCACGGAGACTGTCCCGGGATAATAGAGAGAGAGAGATACTGATCCCAGGGAGCACGGAGACTGTCCCGGGATAATAGAGAGAGAGAGAGACATACTGATCCCAGGGAGCACGGAGACTGTCCCGGGATAATAGAGAGAGAGAGATACTGATCCCAGGGAGCACGGAGACTGTCCCGGGATAATACAGAGAGAGAGATACTGATCCCAGGGAGCACGGAGACTGTCCCGGGATAATAGAGAGAGAGAGATACTGATCCCAGGGAGCACGGAGACTGTCCCGGGATAATACAGAGAGAGAGATACTGATCCCAGGGAACACGGAGACTGTCCCGGGATAATAGAGAGAGAGAGATACTGATCCCAGGGAGCACGGAGACTGTCCCGGGATAATAGAGAGAGAGAGATACTGATCCCAGGGAACACGGAGACTGTCCCGGGATAATAGAGAGAGAGAGAGAGATACTGATCCCAGGGAGCACGGAGACTGTCCCGCGATAATAGAGAGAGAGAGATACTGATCCCAGGGAGCACGGAGACTGTCCCGGGATAATAGAGAGAGAGAGATACTGATCCCAGGGAGCACGGAGACTGTCCTGGGATAATTGAGAGAGAGAGAGAGATACTGATCCCAGGGAGCACGGAGACTGTCCCGGGATAATAGAGAGAGAGAGATACTGATCCCTGGGAGCACGGAGTCTGTCCCGGGATAATAGAGAGAGAGAGAGAGATACTGATCCCAGGGAGCACGGAGAATGTCCCGGGGTAATAGAGAGAGAGAGATACTGATCCCAGGGAGCACGGAGACTCTCCCGGGATAATAGAGAGAGAGAGATACTGATCCCAGGGAGCACGGAGACTGAACCGGGAAAATAGAGAGAGAGAGATACTGATCCCAGGGAGCACGGAGACTGTCCCGGGATAATAGAGAGAGAGAGATACTGATCCCAGGGAGCACGGAGACTGACCCGGGATAATAGAGAGAGAGAGAGAGATACTGATCCCAGGGAGCACGGAGACTGTCCCGGGATAATAGAGAGAGAGAGAGAGATACTGATCCCAGGGAGCACGGAGACTGTCCCGGGATAATAGAGAGAGAGAGATACTGATCCGAGGGAGCACGGAGACTGTCCCGGGATAATAGAGAGAGAGAGAGAGATACTGATCCCAGGGAGCACGGAGACTGACCCGGGATAATAGAGAGAGAGAGATACTGATCCCAGGGAGCACGGAGACTGTCCCGGGATAATAGAGAGAGAGAGAGATACTGATCCCAGGGAGCACGGAGACTGTCCCGGGATAATAGAGAGAGAGAGAGAGAGATACTGACCCCAGGGAGCACGGAGACTGTCCCGGGATAATAGAGAGAGAGAGATACTGATCCCAGGGAGCACGGAGACTGTCCCGGGATAATAGAGAGAGAGAGAGAGATACTGATCCCAGGGAGCACGGAGACTGTCCCGGGATAATAGAGAGAGAGAGATACTGATCCCAGGGAGCACGGAGACTGTCCCGGGATAATAGAGAGAGAGAGATACTGATCCCAGGGAGCACGGAGACTGTCCCGGGATAATAGAGAGAGAGATACTGATCCCAGAGAGCACGGAGACTGACCCGGGATAATAGAGAGAGAGAGAGAGATACTGATCCCAGGGAGCACGGAGACTGTCCCGGGATAATAGAGAGAGAGAGATACTGATCCCAGGGAGCACGGAGACTGTCCCGGGATAATAGAGAGAGAGAGATACTGATCCCAGGGAGCACGGAGACTGTCCCGGGATAATAGAGAGACAGAGAGAGATACTGATCCCAGGGAGCACGGAGACTGACCCGGGATAATAGAGAGAGAGAGAGAGAGATACTGATCCCAGGGAGCACGGAGACTGTCCCGGGATAATACAGAGAGAGAGATACTGATCCCAGGGAGCACGGAGACTATCCCGGGATAATAGAGAGAGAGATACTGATCCCAGGGAGCACGGAGACTGTCCCGGGATAATAGAGAGAGAGAGAGATACTGATCCCAGGGAGCACGGAGACTGTCCCGGGATAATAGAGAGAGAGATACTGATCCCAGAGAGCACGGAGACTGACCCGGGATAATAGAGAGAGAGAGATACTGATCCCAGGGAGCACGGAGACTGTCCCGGGATAATAGAGAGAGAGAGATACTGATCCCAGGGAGCACGGAGACTGTCCCGGGATAATAGAGAGAGAGAGATACTGATCCCAGGGAGCACGGAGACTGTCCCGGGATAATAGAGAGAGAGAGAGACATACTGATCCCAGGGAGCACGGAGACTGTCCCGGGATAATAGAGAGAGAGAGATACTGATCCCAGGGAGCACGGAGACTGTCCCGGGATAATAGAGAGAGAGAGAGAGATACTGATCCCAGGGAGCACGGAGACTGTCCCGGGATAATAGAGAGAGAGAGAGATACTGATCCCAGGGAGCACGGAGACTGTCCCGGGATAATAGAGAGAGAGAGATACTGATCCCAGGGAGCACGGAGACTATCCCGGGATAATAGAGAGAGAGAGATACTGATCCCAGGGAGCACGGAGACTGTCCCGGGATAATAGAGAGAGAGAGATACTGATCCCAGGGAGCACGGAGACTTTCCCGGGATAATAGAGACAGAGAGATACTGATCCCAGTGAGCACGGAGACTGTCCCGGGATAATAGAGAGAGAGAGATACTGATCCCAGGAAGCACGGAGACTGTCCCGGGATAATAGACAGAGAGAGATACTGATCCCAGGGAGAACGGAGACTGTCCCGGGATAATAGAGAGAGAGAGATACTGATCCCAGGGAGCACGGAGACTGTCCCGGGATAATAGAGAGACAGACACTGATCCCAGGGAGCACGGAGACTGTCCCGGGATAATAGAGAGAGAGAGAGAGATACTGATCCCAGGGAGCACGGAGACTGTCCCGGGATAATAGAGAGAGAGAGAGAGATACTGATCCCAGGGAGCACGGAGACTGTCCCGGGATAATAGAGAGAGAGAGATACTGATCCCAGGGAGCACGGAGACTGTCCCGGGATAATAGAGAGAGAGAGATACTGATCCCAGGGAGCACGGAGACTGTCCCGGGATAATAGAGAGAGAGAGAGACATACTGATCCCAGGGAGCACGGAGACTGTCCCGGGATAATAGAGAGAGAGAGATACTGATCCCAGGGAGCACGGAGACTGTCCCGGGATAATACAGAGAGAGAGATACTGATCCCAGGGAGCACGGAGACTGTCCCGGGATAATAGAGAGAGAGAGATACTGATCCCAGGGAGCACGGAGACTGTCCCGGGATAATACAGAGAGAGAGATACTGATCCCAGGGAACACGGAGACTGTCCCGGGATAATAGAGAGAGAGAGATACTGATCCCAGGGAGCACGGAGACTGTCCCGGGATAATAGAGAGAGAGAGATACTGATCCCAGGGATCACGGAGACTGTCCCGGGATAATAGAGAGAGAGAGAGAGATACTGATCCCAGGGAGCACGGAGACTGACCCGGGATAATAGAGAGAGAGAGATACTGATCCCAGGGAGCACGGAGACTGTCCCGGGATAATAGAGAGAGAGAGAGAGATACTGATCCCAGGGAGCACGGAGACTGTCCCGGGATAATAGAGAGAGAGAGATACTGATCCCAGGGAGCACGGAGACTGTCCCGGGATAATAGAGAGAGAGAGAGAGATACTGATCCCAGGGAGCACGGAGACTGTCCCGGGATAATAGAGAGAGAGAGATACTGATCCCAGGGAGCACGGAGACTGTCCCGGGATAATAGAGAGAGAGAGATACTGATCCCAGGGAGCACGGAGACTGTCCCGGGATAATAGAGAGAGAGAGATACTGATCCCAGGGAGCACGGAGACTGTCCCGGGATAATAGAGAGAGAGAGATACTGATCCCAGGGAGCACGGAGACTGTCCCGGGATAATAGAGAGAGAGAGAGAGATACTGATCCCAGGGAGGACGGAGACTGTCCCGGGATAATAGAGAGAGAGAAATACTGATCCATGGGAGCACGGAGACTGTCCCGGTATAATAGAGAGAGAGATACTGATCCCAGGGAGCACGGAGACTGTCCCGGGATAATAGAGAGAGAGAGATACTGATCCCAGGGAGCATGGAGAGTGTCCCGGGATAATAGAGAGAGAGAGAGAGATACTGATCCCAGGGAGCACGGAGACTGTCCCGGGATAATAGAGAGAGAGAGATACTGATCCCAGGGAGCACGGAGACTGTCCTGGGATAATAGAGAGAGAGAGAGATACTGATCCCAGGGAGCATGGAGACTGTCCCGGGATAATAGAGAGAGAGAGAGAGATACTGATCCCAGGGAGCACGGAGACTTTCCCGGGATAATAGAGAGAGAGAGATACTGATCCCAGGGAGCACGGAGACTATCCCGGGATAATAGAGAAAGTGAGAGAGATACTGATCCCAGGGAGCACGGAGACTGTCCCGGGATAATAGAGAGAGAGAGAGAGATACTGATCCCAGGGAGCACGGAGACTGTCCCGGGATAATAGAGAGAGAGAGAGATACTGATCCCAGGGAGCACGGAGACTGTCCCGGGATAATAGAGAGAGAGAGAGATACTGATCCCAGGGAGCATGGAGACTGTCCCGGGATAATAGAGAGAGAGAGATACTGATCCCAGGGAGCACGGAGACTGTCCCGGGATATTAGAGAAAGATAGAGAGATACTGATACCAGGGAGCACGGAGACTGTCCCGGGATAATAGAGAGAGACAGATACTGATCCCAGGGAGCACGGAGACTGTCCCGGGATAATAGAGAGAGAGAGATACTGATCCCAGGGAGCACGGAGACTGTCCCGGGATAATAGAGAGAGAGAGAGATACTGATCCCAGGCAGCACGGAGACTGTCCCGGGATAATAGAGAGAGAGAGATACTGATCCCAGGGAGCACGGAGACTGTCCCGGGATAATAGAGAGAGAGAGAGATACTGATCCCAGGGAACACGGAGACTGTCCCGGGATAATAGAGAGAGAGAGAGAGATACTGATCCC
The DNA here is from genome assembly GCF_964194155.1 of Cetorhinus maximus. Taxonomy (NCBI): domain Eukaryota; kingdom Metazoa; phylum Chordata; class Chondrichthyes; order Lamniformes; family Cetorhinidae; genus Cetorhinus; species Cetorhinus maximus. Next base: position 6,217 of record NW_027599897.1, on the reverse strand, counting down.
AGGGAGCACGGAGACTGTCCCGGGATAATAGAGAGAGAGAGAGAGATACTGATCCCAGGGAGCACGGAGACTGTCCGGGATAATAGAGAGAGAGAGAGAGATACTGATCCCAGGGAGCACGGAGACTGACCCGGGATAATACAAAGAGAGAGATGCTGATCCCAGGGAGCACGGAGACTGTCCCGGGATAATAGAGAGAGAGAGATACTGATCCCAGGGAGCACGGAGACTGTCCCGGGATAATAGAGAGAGAGAGAGAGATACTGATCCCAGGGAGCACGGAGACTGTCCCGGGATAATAGAGAGAGAGAGATACTGATCCCAGGGAGCACGGAGACTGTCCCGGGATAATAGAGAGAGAGAGAGATACTGATCCCAGGGAACACGGAGACTGTCCCGGGATAATAGAGAGAGAGAGAGAGATACTGATCCCAGGGAGCACGGAGACTGTCCCGGGATAATAGAGAGAGAGATACTGATCCCAGGGAGCACGGAGACTGACCCGGGATAATAGAGAGAGAGAGAGAGATACTGATCCCAGGGAGCACGGAGACTGTCCCGGGATAATAGAGAGAGAGAGATACTGATCCCAGGGAGCACGGAGACTGTCGCGGGATAATAGAGAGAGAGAGATACTGATCCCAGGGAGCACGGAGACTGTCCCGGGATAATAGAGAGAGAGAGAGATACTGATCCCAGGGAACACGGAGACTGTCCCGGGATAATAGAGAGAGAGAGAGAGATACTGATCCCAGGAAGCAACGAGACTGTCCTGGGATAATAGAGAGAGAGAGAGAGATACTGATCCCAGGGAGCACGGAGACTGTCCCGGGATAACAGAGAGAGAGAGATACTGATCCCAGGGAGCACGGAGACTGTCCCGGGATAATAGAGAGAGAGAGAGAGATACTGATCCCAGGAAGCACGGAGACTGTCCCGGGATAATAGAGAGAGAGAGATACTGATCCCAGGGAGCACGGAGACTGTCCCGGGATAATAGAGAGAGAGAGAGAGATACTGATCCCAGGGAGCACGGAGACTGTCCCGGGATAATAGAGAGAGAGAGAGATACTGATCCCAGGGAGCACGGGGACTGTCCCGGGATAATAGAGAGAGAGAGAGATACTGATCCCAGGGAGCACGGAGACTGTCCCGGGATAATAGAGAGAGAGAGATACTGATCCCAGGGAGCACGGAGACTGTCCCGGGATAATAGAGAGAGAGAGATACTGATCCCAGGGAGCACGGAGACTGTCCCGGGATAATAGAGAGAGAGAGATACTGATCCCAGGGAGCACGGAGACTGTCCCGGGATAATAGAGAGAGAGAGAGATACTGATCCCAGGGAGCACGGAGACTGTCCCAGGATAATAGAGAGAGAGAGAGAGATACTGATCCCAGGGAGCACGGAGACTGTCCCGGGATAATAGAGAGAGAGAGAGATACTGATCCCAGGGAGCACGGAGACTGTCCCGGGATAATAGAGAGAGAGAGATACTGATCCCAGGGAGCACGGAGACTGTCCCGGGATAACAGAGAGAGAGAGATACTGATCCCAGGGAGCACGGAGACTGTCCCGGGATAATAGAGAGAGAGAGAGAGATACTGATCCCAGGGAGCACGGAGACTGTCCCGGGATAATAGAGAGAGAGAGATACTGATCCCAGGGAGCACGGAGACTGTCCCGGGATAATAGAGAGAGAGAGAGAGATACTGATCCCAGGGAGCACGGAGACTGTCCCGGGATAATAGAGAGAGAGAGAGATACTGATCCCAGGGAGCACGGGGACTGTCCCGGGATAATAGAGAGAGAGAGAGATACTGATCCCAGGGAGCACGGAGACTGTCCCGGGATAATAGAGAGAGAGAGATACTGATCCCAGGGAGCACGGAGACTGTCCCGGGATAATAGAGAGAGAGAGAGATACTGATCCCAGGGAGCACAGAGACTGTCCCGGGATAATAGAGAGAGAGAGAGAGATACTGATCCCAGGGAGCACGGAGACTGTCCCGGGATAATAGAGAGAGAGAAATACTGATCCCAGGGAGCACGGAGACTGTCCCGGGATAATAGAGAGAGAGAGAGAGATACTGATCCCAAGGAGCACGGAGACTGTCCCGGGATAATAGAGAGAGAGAGAGAGATACTGATCCCAGGGAGCACGGAGACTGTCCCGGGATAATAGAGAGAGAGAGATACTGATCCCAGGGAGCACGGAGACTGTCCCGGGATAATAGAGAGAGAGAGATACTGATCCCAGGGAGCACGGAGACTGTCCCGGGATAATAGAGAGAGAGAGATACTGATCCCAGGGAGCACGGAGACTGTCCCGGGATAATAGAGAGAGAGAGATACTGATCCCAGGGAGCACGGAGACTGTCCCGGGATAATAGAGAGAGAGAGATACTGATCCCAGGGAGCACGGAGACTGTCCCGGGATAATAGAGAGAGAGAGAGAGATACTGATCCCAGGGAGGACGGAGACTGTCCCGGGATAATAGAGAGAGAGAAATACTGATCCATGGGAGCACGGAGACTGTCCCGGTATAATAGAGAGAGAGATACTGATCCCAGGGAGCACGGAGACTGTCCCGGGATAATAGAGAGAGAGAGATACTGATCCCAGGGAGCATGGAGAGTGTCCCGGGATAATAGAGAGAGAGAGAGAGATACTGATCCCAGGGAGCACGGAGACTGTCCCGGGATAATAGAGAGAGAGAGATACTGATCCCAGGGAGCACGGAGACTGTCCTGGGATAATAGAGAGAGAGAGAGATACTGATCCCAGGGAGCATGGAGACTGTCCCGGGATAATAGAGAGAGAGAGAGAGATACTGATCCCAGGGAGCACGGAGACTTTCCCGGGATAATAGAGAGAGAGAGATACTGATCCCAGGGAGCACGGAGACTATCCCGGGATAATAGAGAAAGTGAGAGAGATACTGATCCCAGGGAGCACGGAGACTGTCCCGGGATAATAGAGAGAGAGAGAGAGATACTGATCCCAGGGAGCACGGAGACTGTCCCGGGATAATAGAGAGAGAGAGAGATACTGATCCCAGGGAGCACGGAGACTGTCCCGGGATAATAGAGAGAGAGAGAGATACTGATCCCAGGGAGCATGGAGACTGTCCCGGGATAATAGAGAGAGAGAGATACTGATCCCAGGGAGCACGGAGACTGTCCCGGGATATTAGAGAACGATAGAGAGATACTGATCCCAGGGAGCACGGGGACTGTCCCGGGATAATAGAGAGAGAGAGAGATACTGATCCCAGGGAGCACGGAGACTGTCCCGGGATAATAGAGACAGAGAGAGATACTGATCCCAGGGAGCACGGAGACTGTCCCGGGATAATAGAGAGAGACAGATACTGATCCCAGGGAGCACGGAGACTGTCCCGGGATAATAGAGAGAGAGAGATACTGATCCCAGGGAGCACGGAGACTGTCCCGGGATAATAGAGAGAGAGAGAGATACTGATCCCAGGCAGCACGGAGACTGTCCCGGGATAATAGAGAGAGAGAGATACTGATCCCAGGGAGCACGGAGACTGTCCCGGGATAATAGAGAGAGAGAGAGATACTGATCCCAGGGAACACGGAGACTGTCCCGGGATAATAGAGAGAGAGAGAGAGATACTGATCCCAGGGAGCACGGAGACTGTCCCGGGATAATAGAGAGAGAGAGAGAGATACTGATCCCAGGGAGCACGGAGACTGTCCCGGGATAATAGAGAGATAGAGATACTGATCCCAGGGAGCACGGAGACTGTCCCGGGATAATAGTGAGAGAGAGATACTGATCCCAGGGAGCACGGAGACTGTCCCGGGATAATAGAGAGAGAGAGATACTGATCCCAGGGAGCACGGAGTCTGTCCCGGGATAATAGAGAGAGAGAGAGATACTGATCCCAGGGAGCACGGAGACTGTCCCGGGATAATAGAGAGAGAGAGAGATACTGATCCCAGGGAGCACGGAGACTGTCCCGGGATAATAGAGAGAGAGAGAGAGATACTGATCCCAGGGAGCGCGGAGACTGACCCGGGATAATAGAGAGAGAGAGATACCGATCCCAGGGAGCACGGAGACTGTCCCGGGATAATAGAGAGAGAGGGATACTGATCCCAGGGAGCACGGAGACTGACCTGGGAAAATAGAGAGAGAGATACTGATCCCAGGGAGCACGGAGACTGTCCCGGGATAATAGAGAGAGAGAGAGAGATACTGATCCCAGGGAGCACGGAGACTGATCCGGGATAATAGAGAGAGAGAGAGAGATACTGATCCCAGGGAGCACGGAGACTGTCCCGGGATAATAGAGAGAGAGAGATACTGATCCCAGGGAGCACGGAGACTGTCCCGGGATAATAGAGAGAGAGAGATACTGATCCCAGGGAGCACGGAGACTGTCCCGGGATAATAGAGAAAGAGGGAGAGATACTGATCCCTGGGAGCACGGAGACTGTCCCGGGATAATAGAGAAGGAGGGAGAGATACTGATCCCAGGGAGCACGGAGACTGACCCGGGATAATAGAGAGAGAGAAATACTGATCCCAGGGAGCACGGAGACTGTCCCGGGATAATAGAGAGAGAGATACTGATCCCAGGGAGCACGGAGACTGTCCCGGGATAATAGAGAGAGAGAGATACTGATCCCTGGGAGCACGGAGACTGTCCCGGGATAATAGAGAGAGAGAAATACTGATCCCAGGGAGCACGGAGACTGTCCCGGGATAATAGAGAGAGAGAGAGATACTGATCCCAGGGAGCACGGAGACTGTCCCGGGATAATAGATAGAGAGAGATACTGATCCCAGGGAGCACGGAGACTGACCCGGGATAATAGAGAGAGAGAGATACTGATCCCAGGGAGCACGGAGACTGTCCCGGGATAATAGAGAGAGAGAGATACTGATCCCAGGGAGCACGGAGACTGTCCCTGGATAATAGAGAGAGAGAGATACTGATCCCAGGGAGCACGGAGACTGTCCCGGGATAATACAGAGAGAGAGAGAGATACAGATCCCAGGGAGCACGGAGACTGACCCGGGATAATAGAGAGAGATAGTGATACTGATCCCAGGGAGCACGGAGACTGTCCCGGGATAATAGAGAGAGAGAGAGATACTGATCCCAGGGAGCACGGAGACTGTCCCAGGATAATAGAGAGAGAGAGATACTGATCCCAGGGAGCACGGAGACTGTCCCGGGATAATAGAGAGAGTGAGATACTGATCCCAGGGAGCACGGAGACTGTCTCGGGATAATAGAGAGAGAGAGAGATACTGATCCCAGGGAGCACGGAGACTGTCCCGGGATAATAGAGAGAGAGAGAGATACTGATCCCAGGGAGCACGGAGACTGTCCCGGGATAATAGAGAGAGAGAGATACTGATCGCAGGGAGCACGGAGACTGTCCCGGGATAATAGAGAGAGAGAGATACTGATTCCAGGGAGCACGGAGACTGTCCCGGGATAATAGAGAGAGAGAGAGAGATACTGATCCCAGGGAGCACGGAGACTGTCCCGGGATAATAGAGAGAGAGAGAGAGAGATACTGATCCCAGGGAGCACGGAGACTGTCCCGGGATAATAGAGAGAGAGAGATACTGATCCCAGGGAGCACGGAGACTGACCTGGGAAAATAGAGAGAGAGATACTGATCCCAGGGAGCACGGAGACTGTCCCGGGATAATAGAGAGAGAGAGAGAGAGATACTGATCCCAGGGAGCACGGAGACTGATCCGGGATAATAGAGAGAGAGAGAGAGATACTGATCCCAGGGAGCACGGAGACTGTCCCGGGATAATAGAGAGAGAGATACTGATCCCAGGGAGCACGGAGACTGTCCCAGGATAATAGAGAGAGAGAGATACTGATCCCAGGGAGCACGGAGACTGTCCCGGGATAATAGAGAGAGAGAGAGATACTGATCCCAGGGAGCACGGAGACTGACCCGGGATAATAGAGAGAGAGAGAGAGATACTGATCCCAGGGAGCACGGAGACTGTCCCGGGATAATAGAGAGAGAGAGAGAGAGATACTGATCCCAGGGAGCACGGAGACTGTCCCGGGATAATAGAGAGAGAGAGAGAGATACTGATCCCAGGGAGCACGGAGACTGTCCCGGGATAATAGAGAGAGAGAGAGAGATACAGATCCCAGGGAGCACGGAGACTGACCTGGGAAAATAGAGAGAGAGATACTGATC